>NW_026596095.1:5754634-5821207 GCF_907164565.1 Psammomys obesus
TTCCTTCCTTCCTTCCTTCCTTCCTTCCTTCCTTCCTTCCTTCCTTCCTTCCTTCCTTCCTTCCTTCCTTTCTTTCTTTCTTTCTTTCTTTCTTTCTTTCTTTCTTTCTTTCTTTCTTTCTGCTACATTTGGTCTTTATTTTTCCAAAACACTCTCTATTAGTTAATGTTTTTAATTTTTAAGTAGATATTAAGGTTTCAGAGATTATGTCCAAGACAGGTACATGAGGCAATTAAGTTTAAGCTTATTCTAATTATATTTAAAAATACTGCCATGAAAATAAAGTCATATATTTTTGCATACATGTGCATGTGTGTGGATATAAATATGTGCACGTCTCTTTAAACTTATGTTTTCCCATCATATCTAAAACCTTACTATGAAGTACACACCACAGATGGCCCAATCAGAATACAGAAAAGCATGTGATGGATTTGATGCCAGGTATCCTGGGCTCATAATCATGAGATACTCTTTTTATGTCTGAAAACCTGAAGTTTTCTAGGGAAGGTGTCACTAGCATGTTGGAGACCACTGTCTGGGCTGACTACTCCCAACTACTATTGAAGTAATTAGATACTTTAATGATTAGTCTGGCTGTACTAGTACAAAGGATTCTGAATATGAACACAGGTTATTATCCTTTGAATTGCCTGCAGTTGTGCTGGTATTCACATTTTCCCTGTAGGATTTCTCTCCCTGCTGTTGTTTCTAGCTTACTCACTTCCCTCTAGAGCAGTGTTTGTCAACCTTCCTAATTCTGCAGTCCTTTAATACAGTTCCTCACGTTGTGGTGGCCTCCAGCCACAAAATTATTTTCATTGCTACTTCATAACTGTAATTTTTCTACTTTTATGAATCATAATGCAGATATCTACCATATAGGATGGTGTTAGGTGCCCCTTATGAGGTTAAAGAGGCTGCGACCCACAGGTTGAGAACAGCTGCTTTTTGCCTTGGCTGTTTTACTTGATGATCTGCAGTAATAAGCCGCATACTGGATGAGCATTTGTAAACATACTATCTTCAGCTAAGTTTTGGTAATTGCTGACACTTTCTAGACAAGGTCTAGCAAGATCTAACAGTTTGTCTTGTGCTGCTTTCTGATTCATCACTATGGCCTTTCTTTTTTCTTTTTCTTTTCTGCACATCAAGAGTTCCTCACCACAGGGCCTACGTGTGGTGATTTAGTTTTCTCCGGCTTACTTCTTTTCTCTTGGTTCATTGGTTTTTACTCTGTGGGTCTTCTATAGTCTTTCCTCATTTGCTTCGAATGACTTTTAGTGGTTCCACTGACCCCAAAACATGCTACATCTGGTAATTATGCCTTCTTACAGGGCAAACTGCATCCCTGTAAACAAAGATGTGCTGCAGACCTAACTTCTAATGCCTTGGAATGGGTTTATTTCAGCAAATGAACAAGTTGAAATGTGATGATTAAAAACAGGCTCTTGTCCAACGTCCTTGTTACAGGAAAATTTAGAAACACAGATTGAGAGAGGAAGGATGATGTGCAGACACATAGAAAGAAAGTCATGTGCTAGAGAGATGGACCTATAAGCCCAAAATGATGAGCCTCACAAATTGAGTCCTAGAATTGGGAAAAGGACAGAGACCCATCTTCAGAGTCATTAGCATGGACATGTCCCTCCATGAGCTTTGGTTTCATGCTTTTGAATTTCTGCATTCTAGTTTTTATATGATTATTCTTGTAAGCCATCCCATTCTCGATACTTTTAAAGGCAAACTTAGGGACTAATTAGCACATTAAATTGAGTTGCATTCATTACATTGCTAGATGTCTATGTCACCAGTAGATTTTTGGCTTTGCTGGGGCTGTGCATGGCAGCTTCATTAACCATTATTGTTTGCAGCAGCACTGATGACAATTTCTAGGACCTATTATTGGAGGGATATTTATGGAACTAATGCATAATTCAATGATTGGATGTAGGAATGGTGATATTTTAATGTGAAATGCTTCTGAAGGTTCGGAATTCCATATTCTTCAAAGAAACATATGACCCTTTAATCTTTAAACCAGTCACCATAATACTTCAAGTAAGAGGAGAAAATTTTGATGCATAATTATGAAATGCTTTACCGAATTAGCTCTGATTAGTTATTAAATTGCATATTTTGGTAGAAATCTCCAAAAACTTACAAACCACTGCTCCTTGGATTTTTTGGAAGGATTATATTTTGGAAAGTATTATTTTAGATTTAAAAAAGTACAATCATTTCACTCTTCATGACTTATATTAAGAGAATATTGATTCAAACTGGGTAGTTCCAATTTTCTTTTGAGCATATTTAATTGTAGCTTTAAATAATTACATAGGTGTGCAAACAAAAAATGTGCATCATAACATATCACACTAATTAAAAAGTATATGAAGAATAACATAAATAAATGTTCAAACCTGGGAGAATTGTGATCAATGCAAAACTAGGAGAGTGGAGAGTTAGTCTTAATCACCTGGCAAGAATCTCATTACTTAAGTCAGGTTGCCCTATGGCTATGTCTGTGAGGGATTATCTTGATTATATTTATTGAGCTGGGAAGATCTGCCTACTGTAGAAAACACAATTTCTGAACTGCCTAAGAGCAGAGAAAGTGAGGTGAGTACAAACGTGTGCATTGCTTTATTCCTCCCTGAACGTCATCTCTTAAGTACATGATTCTTTGCTTTCCGTGCTATGATGGGAATTGTGAGATACAATAAATCCTTTCTCCCTTACATTAATTTTCTTGTGTAATTTTAACACAGTAACAGGAAACTAAACACAGGAGATAAGCCATCCCATGCATGCCATTGGCTTATTGCTCTACTAAATTGTAAGTCTGAATTCCCCACTAATTACTATGCACATGCATATATGACACATGCATAAGTGCTACACACTCATGTACATGTATGAATTTAAATAAATTCTTTTGAGTGAATGTGTACATACATATATACTACTTTATTCCTCTCTGCTCTTGACTGTGGATGTAATTGCATTTATTTTTTTATAGTATTCTAGTACACTTATTGTATATTCATAGTTTATACATATACTTCTTTATATATATATATATATATATATACACACACATACATCATACATACCTATATGTAAATATGTAGATACATAGGGTTGAATAAATTTGAAAACTCTTGTTTGTTTGTTTACTGAAACAGAGTGGCATTGCATATCCCAGACATATCATGAACACGTGGTTCTTCTTCCCCAGTCTTTAGAATGCTGGACTTATAGGCTGGTTTAAATCATTTTTACTACACTATATCTTGATAAAGATGGCCATTACTTTGCCTTATATTAGAGTTTATTCACTGAGGGAATGGTATTATTTAGTGGCTAACAAGGGCAAGTTGATAGGGAATTGAATGCTATTTCCTTTTAAGTCAGAGTAAATAGTTAATTCTGAACTGTTGCGATGTCTCTGTGAGCAGAAACAAGCAATTGCCATGAAATCTTAACCTGAGTGCTATCCTTGGGGCCCTTGTTGGAACAAAAGAGAAAACTGACTCCCAAAAGTTATTCTCTGCTTGCTCTACACGTGCCATGGCACACTCATACCACACCACCCACACAATAATACACAACCATGGCCAACACGTTTTTAAAGTGGGTATTGGGGATCCAAAGTCAACTCACCAAGAGCACTTTTGTTCATGCCTCTGACATGAACTGATTGTCCTGCTCTTTAATCACCTCCCCCTTAGGAGGAAGCAGCCTTAGCAGGCCACAGAGGAAGACAATGCAGCCTGGTTAGCTCTAATAGACTAGGGTCAGATGGAAGGGGAGGAGGACTTTCCCTATCAGTGGACTGGGGGCTGGGCATGGGTGGAGAAGAGGGGGAGGGTGGGATTGGGAGGGTAAGAAGGAGGGAGATACAGCTGGGATACAAAGGGAATAAACTGTAATTAATAAAAATAAGTATTATAATAAAAATAAGATTCCTGTCCTATGTAAAGTAGGTTTTCCTAAGAAAGAGTTATATCTTTGTATTGTCCTATTTTTAAACCCTTTAAACTATATATATGTATATATGTATATATACATACTTTTACATATTTTATACAGCACCATGTTCAATTATTATACTCTTTTATTAACACAGGTAAAGGAAAATTGACATGGATATAGCTCAGGTGGAAGAGTGCTTGCCCACTGTACAAGAAGCACTGTGTTAAATCCTCAATACCTCATAAAATGGACATAGATGTTCATGCTTATAATCTCAGAACCTGGAAATTAGAGGTAGTAGGATCAGAAATTCAAGGTAATTCTGGGCTACATAGTGAGTTTAAGACCATACTGAGCTATATGAGACCCTGTCTCACAAAATATCATAACATCAAGCTTTACTACAGAGCAATAATAATAAAAACTGCATGGTATTGGCATATAAACAGAAAGGTACATCAATGGAACCAAATAGAAGCCCCAGAAATAAACCTACACACCTATGAATACTTGATTTTTGACATGGAAAAAAGAGCATCTTCAAATAATGGTGCTGGTCCAACTGGATGTCTACATGCAGAAAAATGAAAATAGATCCATATTTATCACTCTGCACAAAACTGAAGTCCAAGTGGATCAAAGATCTTAACATACAGCCAAATAAACTAAATCGCTTAGAAGAAAAAGTGGGGAAGAGCCTAGAACTCATTGGCACAGGAGACAAATTCCTGAACAGAACACCAACAGCACAGGCTCTACGAGCAACAATCAATGAATGGGACCTCATGAAACTGAAAACTTCTGTAAAGCAAAAGAAACTGTCTTCAGAACAAAACGACAGCCTACTGACTGGGAAAGGATCTTCACCATCCCTATATCTGAGAGAAAGCTGATATCCAGTATATATAAAGAACTAAAGAAGTTAAAAAGCAATAAATCAAGCAATCCAATTAAAAAATGAGGTACGGAGCTAAATAGAGAATTTTCTGTAAGGGAATATAGAATGACAGAGAAACACTTAAAGAGATGCTCAAAGTCCTTAGCCATCAGAGAAATGCAAATCAAAACAATCCCGAGATTTCACCTTACACCCATCAGAATCGCTAAGATAAAAATCTCAAGTGACAACAGATGCTGGAGAGGTTGTGGAGAAAGGGAAACCCTCCTCCACTGCTGGTGGGAATGTAAACTTGTACAACCACTCTGGAAGTCAATCTGGCACCTTCTCAGACAACTAGGAATAGTTGTTTCCTCAAGATCCAGCTATACTACTCCTAGGCATATATCCAAAAGAGGCTCAAGTACACAACAAGGACCTTTGCTCAACCCTATTGGTAGCAGCTTTATTCATAATAGCCAGAACCTGGAAACAACCCAAATGCCCATCAGTGGAGGAATGGATACAGAAATTGTGGTACATTTAAACAATGGAATACTACTCAGCAATTAAAAACAAGGAAATCATGAAATCTGCAGGGAAATGATGGGATCTAGAAAATATCCTGAGTGAGGTATCCCAGAAGCAGAAAGACACACATGGTATATACTCAATTATAAGTGGGTACTACACCTAGAAGATAGGATAAACATAATCAAATAAAAGAAAGATAAACAAAATAAAAAGATAAACAAGATAAATATAATAAAAGAAGATAAACTCTGATTGGCCTGCTCGTTGATCATTTCCCCCTGAGGGGGGAGCAGCCTTACCAGGCCACAGTAGAGGACAATGCAGCCACTTTTGATGAGAACTGATAGACTAAGATCAGAAAGGAGAGGAGAACCTCCCCTATTAGTGGACTTGGGGAGTGGCATGCATGCAGAAAGGGGAGGGAGGGTGGGATCGGGAGGGGAGGAGGGAGGGGCTTATGGGGGGATACAAAATGAATAAAGTGTAATTAATAAAAAAAAACTTGAAAAAAAAAGATAAACAAGAAAGAATACCCAGGGTAAGATGATTAATCCTCACTTAGAAAGACAAATGGGATGGACATTGGAAGTAGGAGAAAACAAGTAACAGGACAGGAGCTTACCACAGAGGGCATCTGAAAGACTCTACCTAGGAGTGTATCAACTCAGATGCTGAGACTCATATCCAAACCTTTGACAGAGTGCAGGGAATCAAATGAAAGAAGGGAGAGTTAGTATGACCTGGAGAGGACAGGAGCTCCACAAGGACCTAATATATCTGGGCACAGGGGTCTTTTCTGAGACTGTTTCTCCAACCAAGGATCATGTATGTATATAACCTAGAACATGGTAGCTCAGTATCCAAGTGGGTACCATAGTAAGGGGAACAGGGACTATTTCTGACATGAATTCAATGGCTGGGACTTGATCTCCCTCCCACCCACCAAGGGAGGTGCAGCCTTGCTGGGCCACAGAGGTGGACATCGCAGCTGATCCTGAAGAGACCTGATAAGCTAGGGTTAGATGGAAGGGGAGGATGACCTTTCCTATCAGTGGACTTGGAAAGGGGCAGGGAGGAGAAGAGGGAGGGAGGGTGGGACTGGGAGGGAATGAGAGAGCAGGCTACAGCTGGGACACAAAGTTAATAAACTCTAACTAATACTTAAAAAATAAAATAAAAGAAATTAATTACATTTCTAAGGTCATAGAGCTATGAAAAAATACCAGATAATAAACTAAAACATGATTCTGCAGTAAACATAAACACAAATTTTACATATACCCTTTAATGTATAAGGGTATTCTTTACCACCCATGATGTCATATCTCTATTTGACATTTGTCTTTAGACAGGAGGCATCAGTTTCCCCTGGATGGTTGTTGCAAATATTTCACTCAGAATCACTAAATCAAAACCCAAATATTAACAACATGCTCAGTTAGCTTTGGTACAAGTCAAAGTTTCAGGACCAATGGTGAAGGGGAAATGGATTTTGCAAGAAGATCTGCACTATCATAATCCATTGTTTTAAAATTTGGTCAACATAGACAAAAATGATCTTTCTGAGCTCTTATGTTCTCAGAAATGACAGATCATAATGGTTACTTCTGTTTATATAGTGCTAGAAGCTGAAATAATATCATGTAGCAATCAGCAGCAGCTTGAATGATATACAAAAGGGATGCGATAATTGACAAGACTACAAAAAACTGATTACTGTCCCTAAAACTTCCACTTCATATGGGCTTTGGGTATCTGAAAAGGGTGTACATCTTATTTGAAAGTACTTCATCATTCTCAGAACAACGGGTTGAAAACAAGTCAAAATAAGCCCTTCCACCTAGTCCTCTTTAGTTTCTTTCCATCCTTCATATAGACATTAGAGACACTGAGAACCTTCAGAATAAGCATGAACAAGACAGACAAAGAATACCCCGAGTCTTACAAGCTCAGGCTCACATGGGCTGAAGATATAAACAATACGTAGACATAGACTAGGCTTGATTAAGGAGGGCAGGCTAGAGTGTAGATTCTGAACTTTGGGGCTCCGTTAACCAACTTTGAAATAAATGTTGGTGGCAGGCATAGAGCCATGCACTTACAGTTTCTGAACTCAGGAGAGTAGGAGGCAGGCTAGCCTTGAACATAAAGAAACCTTGCCTAAATGCCACAAAAAAGGAAGAAAAAAAAAGAACATAGAAAGAAAAATATGGGAAGATGTAGTCTGAGAAAAGAACTTATGAGGAATTAACTTCCAGGATGTATACAATATAGATGGAGTCCTGGCTGGCTGGAGACCCTGCCAAAGCTAGTAGCTCAAGTCCAAAGACAGAAAAAAAATGCCAATGAATCCATTCAGTGACGGGTTGATGTGAGGGTTTTGTACTTACTAGAGTGTTGTGGCTTATCTGGTCTTTGCCTGAGTCAATGAGGCCCACATAAACCAGGGAAGACACTGTTTTACCTCTGTCCTTTTAAGCATCAGTGTTAGGCTTATTTGCACACAATTTAACAGAAACATTCATAGCCATTGACCAATATTTGAGCACCCTACGGTCTTGTCCAAGTGGCCCTGTGAACACTTATTTTTTTTTCCCTAGGTAAAGATACTACAACAATTTCTCACTGTATTCTAAGATTAGTGTATCCAATGACTTTAACTGGGAAAAAATTAAAACAAACAAACAAAACACAACACCTCATATGCACAGTTAGGCTTGGCTAGATGAATACCAAAGTACATGATCCTTAATTATTCACACTGTGTGGAAAACCATGGAGAATTCTGCCTAGGTTAAATGAGTCTAGGTTAAATGTCAGAAAGCCTTGGAGGGAGTGTGATGAAAGGTCTCTGTGCTGGTAATGCTGGAGGATGTACAGGGAGTGAGAGAAGGAAGACAACTGGCAGGGGCCACTCACCCTTGGAGTTTTTCTCAGGTTTTGAAAATTGATAGAAACAATGTAAGCTCCTGGCTCTTAAACACCATGACCCTAGGGTGATCCGACTGAGCAGACTAGGAGAGACAAAACTCAAGTAGATCTTCTTGTGCTCAACCCTCAGGCCCAGCTGAGGGATAGTACTGTGGACAGATATTTTGAAGGTCATACCAGTATGTCTCTTGTGACTGTATATGTATAATTGTCAGAAATCCTTGTTTGTCCTCAGAAGAGATATAAATAAAATAAATGTTACTTAAAATAGATTAAAATAAAATGCTACATCAAATTCTCTGCAAATAGTCACATAGAAAGAGAAAAAATGGCACATTGCTACTACTTTAGCCCTGAGTGTGTTTAGTGTAATCTGTTTGTCTGTATATCTATCTTGTAATCTATTTTATGTTCTTATTGTAGCCCCCTCCCTAATTTCCTCCTGGTCCCACTCTCCCTCCCTCTTTTCCCCTATCCTCTTCCCCTAGTCCAATGAAAGGGGAGTTCTCCTTCCCTGCCATCTGACCCTTGCTTATCAAGTCTCATCAGGACTGACTGGATCCTCTTCCTCTGTGGCCCGGAAAGGCTGCATCAGCAAGGGGAAGTGGTCAAAGAGCAGGCAACTGAGGTCATGACAGAAGGCAGCCCCTCCTCCCCTTACTGGGGAATCCACATGGAGACTGAGGGGCCTGTAGCCTACATCTGAGCAGGTGGTCTACGTCATCTCCATGCATGGTCCTTCGTTGGTGAATCAGTTTCTGCAAGGTCTTTAGGGTTCAGATTTTTAGGTTGTGTTGGTCTCCTTGTGGAGTTTCTATCACCTCCAGGCCCTTCTATCCCCCCCCCCTTTCTTCCATAAGACTCCGTGTGCTCTGCCCAAAGTTTGGCTGTGAGTCTCATCATCTGCTTCAATCCCCTGCTCAGTGGAGCCTTTCAGAGGACCTCTATGGTAGGTTGTGATCCTGTTCCCTCTCTTCTACCCCTTCTGGTGTCTATCCTGTTTTTCCTTCTGAATGAGATTTAAGCATCTTCCCTACGGTCCTCCTTGTTCTTTAACTTCTTTATGTCTGTAGATTTTATTATGGTTATCCTATATTGTATGGCTGTTGTCTGCTTTTAAGTGAGTATATACCATGCATGTCTTTCTGGTTCTGGGTTGCCTCACTCAGGATGATCTTTTCTAGTTCTGCTCATTTGCCTGAAAATTTCATGATTTCATTGTTTCTAATAGTTGACTAGTATTCTATTGTGTAACTGTGTCACAATTTCTGTGTCTATTCTTCCACTGAGGGGCATCTAGGTTGTTTTTTTTTTTTTTTCAGATTCTGGCTATTATAAATAAAGCTGCTATAAACATAGTTGAGCAAATGTCCTTATTGAATGGTGGGGCATATTTTGGGTATATGTCCAGTAGTGGTATAGCTGGATCTGGAGGTAGTGCTATTCCCAATTTTCTGAGGAAGTGCCAAATTGATTTCCAAATTGGTTGTATAAGTTTGAACTCCCACCAGCAATGGAGGAGGGCTCCCTTTTCGCCACATTCTCTCCAGCAGTGTTGTCACAATGGCTCAGCCTTTCAAGGCTAGGCTAACAACCATACATAGAAGAGTAATAATGTATTTGTGAAGGTTTCATTTGAGATATATTTAAACTGACTTCCAAAATCCAGAGATTTTGAAAAAACAGGGAACCATCTCTGTCTCATATCATGCGAATGAAGAGGTGTACTGTAAAGGAGGTCAAAACATCACATGACCATAGGGTTCAGCATTAGTTTGATTTGTTTCAGGATTCATGTTACAGTTGTGTAGACACTTATCTGAAGGTATTCAAAAGCCATTAAATTGCTAAAGTGGCTTAAGACAGCGAGAAAATGAGATCTCTAAACAGAAAATTTCATGACCTTGAACCTTCTGTAAATACTGGCTTGAATATAATCTTTAGGGAATAGTGGGTGTAGCCATGCCTCTTTATTCCTTTCATGGCAACATAATCACAGCTCAATGTATTTGTTAAAGAGAACACCACAGCCTTGTCATTTATTATCTTCTCCACAGGGATGTCTCAATGAAATCTCAGTTCAGTAGTTAGTATGGGAGTGCATTTTGAATGCTAAGCTCATGTTCAATCAAATCTAATGTAAAGGTTATTCTTAATATAGATGAGCATACTAATAGCTCTAATTTCACATTGTGCTATTTCTTAGCCAACAAAATTATGACTGACTTTCTGTGTAATTATAGCTACTGCACTAATGTATTATTTACACTTGAAATATCTCAGATGTAGCCCATGGACATCTCAGTCTCCATGGGGGTTCCCTAGTAAGGAGAGCAGGGGCAGTCTCTGCAATTAACTCAGTTGCCTGCTCTTTGATCACCTCACCCTGGCAGGGTGGTCTTTCTAGGCTACCAAGAAAGAGGATCCTGACAGTCATGATGAGACCTGATTGCTAGGGTCAGTAGCAGTAGTAGTCCTCCTATCAGTGGACTGGGGGAGGGGCATAGGGGAAGAAGAGGGAGGGAAGATGGGACAGGAGGAAATGAGGAAGTGGGCTACAGCCAGGATACAAAGTGAATCAATTATAAATAACAGTAATAATTAATAATAATAATGTCTCATCCCTGTGCTCTGAAGAGCCATTTTGACATCAGTCCCTGCTTGCAGAAGAACTTCATGAAGGTACAAGAGCAGTGCTAATTGAGTAGGCATAATATAATTCTACATTGATCATGTTTATTTAAAACTATATTATGGACATGTGATATGATTTCTTTACCTTTTAATTTTAATTTTTACTGTACATGTAGGAGAGTTTGCCTGAGTCGATGCAAGTGCATCAGGTGTGTTTCCAGTGCCCTCAGTTGCAAGGAGTGGGTGCCGGGTGCCCTAGAACTGGAGTCATGGGTTGTTGTGCTGGGAACCAAAAGCTGGAGTTCAGCAAGAGCAGCAAATGTTCCCAAGTGCTGAGCCATTGCTCCAAGCCCAAGACTGTTCTTTCTTGTGGATAAAGGCATCCTTCCTTTTGTACGATGATCATTGTCATTCACTTGGATCAAAACGTCTACATTTTTTAATTTGTCCATAATACCCTTATCTGCTGTATTGGTTAGAAGGATGAAGTGACCTTGGTTTCCATCCCAAGGAAGGATCTGCCATAGGCATGGATGGTGGAAGTGAAAAAAGGCCATGGCTATTTCCTCCAAGCCAGTGGGTTCCTGGAGGTGTTTACCTGACCTGAAACCGGGGCAATCTCTTTCCTTCACTGTGGGGACCAGTGGGCAGTGAGCTATTACTCTTTGTATTTGTCTGGTTTTAGATAAATATACCAAACTCAGTCAGCTCTGAGTCTCATATCATTCTGGGCTACACAATGAGATCTTGTCTGAAGAATTAAGGTAAATAACTAGAAAGGAGAAGCAGAAGTATAAGTCATGAACATGGGATTCTGCAGGTGTGAACAAAACAGACGGAGAAGTTGAACCTCCCAGTTATCTCCATTGCTTTTGTCTTTCTATTATGCCCCATTCCCAGCCTCCCCAAATGACTTAGTTCCCACAGATGAGTAAGGGGGCATATGTGTATGTGTGTGTGTGTGTGTATATATATATATATATATATATATATATATATATATATATATATATACACATATATATAATATTTCACATATGCATTTCATGTAGCCACAGATAGTTTCAAGCTTCCTACATAGTCAATGGTTATCCTTAAAGAAAGTCTAATTTTCCTGTTTCCATCCTAAGTACTAGGATGACAGGCTCATGCCACCTCGCCAGTCTTTGTGGTGCTAGTGTTTGAATCAGGGCTCCATGAATGGAAGATGAGCATTTTGCCCACGGAGTGACCCAGTACTTGGGAGGCAGAGGCAGGTGGATCTCTCTGGGTGCAGACAACCTAACTACAAAGCAAGTTCCAGGCGCGAGGATGACATAATGAGACTCCATCTCAAACCTTCTGTTTTGATTGCTTAGTCAGTTAAGGTCGAATGTTTTTAGTTTTCATCTAGGGAAGTCACATGAAAGAAGGGAGTGAACTCCTTAGAAAAACGGGACTTCCTGGCTCCACGTAATTATAAAAGTTAGAGGTGTTTTATAGTAACAACTGTTTTTAAAATATATTACGATTTTCATTGATTCCATGCAACAGCTACAGGCATGTTCCACTCAAACTGTGGTTTGCTTTTTCGTAAAGCTAATTGCTTTGAGGAAAGGGGGAAAATGTCCTTTGGCAAGTTGTTTCTGAAAAAGGGCATTTGCTAACTGCAAAGTACACATAAACACTTTTCTTTTTTTTTTTCACTTTAATTGTGAATTTATTTGTCCATTTTAAATAACATAAGACATGTTTTGCCAAGCAGATATAACTAAATATCAGCATGTTTCGGTTTTTGTTGGATGTTTAGTGATTGCTATATTATCCTCATGTCAAAACAAGCTAACTTAAAAGAACACCTATTGGTTGGCCAACATTTTGTGGAGTTCTTAAGAAGGAAAGAGAAAAGCAAAAGAAAGTTTTGACCTTCATGCACATTGTTCTGCAGTGAAAATATGAAGCAGATAATTTCAGTGAAATTATATAAGGACATTGTCTGCTCTTCAGAGAGCAAGATGAACTGCTCTGTACTTACAACCTTCTGAAAAATAATTCATACAGTATTTAATATTCTGATTTGAGAACAGCTTCTCTGAAAGACTATACTTTTAATTAATAAATGCTTTTTATGAAATGATCACTCTTTCCTAAACAAATTATGATTCAAAAACCTGTTCTTAGAATTAATTTTAAAAGTTTCCAAAGGGATGAATTGGGCTGTTAGGATAGCATTGTTTTATAAATCTGGCAGAGAGGTCAAGTAAGTATGAACTCATGAAATTTATTTATTGCATGTGTGTGGAATTAAAATTCTTGTCCTTTGGCAAGTTGTTTCTGAAAAAGGGCATTTGCTAACTACAAAGTACACATAAACACTTTTCATCACTGGCCCACAAGCACTCACAGCACAGCTAGCTGGTAGGCAGACATGAACTGCTGTGTGCCTTGAAAGATAAAGGCTGGCTGTAAGTTGTAAAGATAGGCAAAACCTTACCCCAAAAGAGAATCTATTTATTAGTGTGAATAGGTTGTGTGAGGATTTCTAAATATTAAGACAAATGATAGCTTAAACCTTCTTGGAAAAAAATTACATTGTTGGAAACAACTGCTGAATATTTACAGAATTTTAAATGATTGTTACTATTGTTTAATAATTCGTACATTTTCTTCCAAGTCTTAATATCAAAGCAAATTATGATGACATTAAAGTACACGCTTAATATCCTTGATAACATAATGAATTAACATTAAAACTGTTTCAGAAGTTTGACCTCTGCTAGGAAAAACACATCATAGACGCTTGTTTCTTAATAAAGATTTTATTAAAACCAAGTCTTTGCAACAAATTCAAAAATGTAATGTTCCACAGTCAAATACATAAGAAAAAACCTCTATATGTAATTAATTGTGCATAAATTTAAAAACATAACTAAAATAACACTAAATCTCCTTCTATCCACATAGACATTGACAAATATCTATCTATATAACAGATCTATAGATCTATAGAATATATATCATACAATAGACCTATATATCTAGATAGGTACATTTATATCACAAATTCATACTGATGACCTGGAATACCTGAGTTTTTAAAGCTGTTGGTTTTCCAGACAGTGCAAACTCATTTGTCATCCTCTTTTTAAAGGGCACAGCCAATCCAGAAAAAATAACTTTGGTCGATAGATGCTACTCTCAAAAATCAAACAGGAGTCTTCCATAGAATTAAAGTTTTTCTTCAGAGTCTTCTTCCAAGGAGTGGTCAGTCTGTGAGGTGAGGAATGATTCCCATGTAGCAAGGCACTGCGTAATGGAAACACCATGAGAGAGATCAGCTGGAGCTCATGATCTGTGTTAATATAATTAATAATGTAACCTATTCACACACTCCTATAGCTGTCTGCCCTTTCTCTCCCATCAGCTTGAGATTATCTGTCATTTCTCAGTTATTTTAATATCCCCCCCAGTGTGTGTATGCATGTGTGTGTGTGTGTGTGTGTGTGTGTGTGTGTGTTTTGCAGGGATGTATGCATTTTCATTGTGTGTCCACAGAGACCACTGGCTGTCTTCCTTAATTGCTCTCTATACTGTTTTTGAGACAGGATGTCTCCTTGGATATGGACTTCACTGACTCAGCTTGACTGTCTGGCCAGCAAGCATCAGGGGTTCTTATGTCTCCACCTGCCCAGCACTGGGATGACAGATTTGTGCCCCTACACCAGGCTTTTTACCCAGGTTCTCATAGGTAAGCAAGCTTGTGCAGGGAGACTTTACTAGACAAACCATCTTCCTAGCCTGGCATTCTAATTCTTAACGAGACACACCATGAACAGGCAAGAAGGAGACATAAAGGCTGAAGGAGGAGTTTGCTAAAACAGCCCATTGTTCCTCCATTGACAGGAGAGAAAAGAGAGCTCAGCGTTACTCTTCTGGACTTGAAAAGAAACACATTGGCATCTAGGCCTGGTGATGATGCAAACAGGCTTAGGGACCTTGGGATCTTATTACATTAGGTGTGAGGTATGTAGGTTTGCAACTTGACATAACCAGTCATGTACAGTGCTTAGCACAAGAGTTCTGAGAATTCTCTCAGTTATTTCACTGTGTGCTGAGACTGGGTGTTGATACTAAATATTGAATGGATAAATTATCATTAAAACGAGAGCATAAAGAAACACACATAGTACACCACCAACAGGTGGAAAAAGAAATCATATAAAAATGTCTATTAAACACCCAAAGCTAGAAAGAAAATGAAAATAATGAGATTAATGAAAAATAACAAGATAACACATTCAAACTTAATCCTATCAATAGTCTATTTAAATGTCTACAGAGTACACATTTCAATAAAAGAAATAAGTTGTCTACTGAACAGAAAACTAAGACCCACTTGTAGGTTGGTTAAATTTCTTAGTATTAAAGACTTCAGAACAAAGATCCTTATCAAGATAAAGATTGTCTTTTATAGGAGTAAAGTCTGGAGGTTCAAGATACTTTAAACAAAAACAGAGCAATATAAAGAGAGGGTAAACATTTTTATGATTGGTTTTTAGGTCCTCTTATGTTTAATATGTGATCAAAAAACAATGACGGATTTTGTACTACCCTTGCATGCCTGGGATGAAGCCTACTTGATCATGGTGGATGATATCTTTAATGTGTTCTTGGATTTAGTTTGCAAGTATTTTATTGAGTATTTTTGCATCAATGTTCATAAGTGAGATTGGTCTGAAGTTCTCTTTGTTGTGTCTTTGTGCGGTTTAGGTATCAAGGTGACTATGGCTTCATAGAATGAGTTTGGTAATGTTCTTTCTGTTTCTATTTTGTGGAATAGTTTAAAGAGCATCGGTGTTAGCTCTTCTTTGAAGGGCTGGTAGAATTCTGTGCTGAAACCATCTGGCCCTGGGCTCTTTCTGGATGGGAGACTTTTGATGACAGCGTCTATTTCCTTAGGGATATAGGTCTATTTATTTACCCAATTTTGTTTTGGCTTTGGTAAATGGAATCTATCTACTTCATAACTGTAATTTTGCTACTGTCATGGACTGTAATGTAAATATTTTTGGAGACAAAGGTTTGCCAAAGGGATCTTGACCCCCAAGTTGAGAACTGCTGTCTTAGATCCACATGGTAGAAGGAGATAACAACTTCCATAAGTTGTCCACTGACCTCCACATGCACACACTTAAACACTAAACAAACACAGTAAAAAATTTAAAAAGCTTTTGTCTAAAATTCCTCATTTCTTGTGATTCTTTCTCACTTTGATTTGAAATGGAGAACTTAATTAAAACTTCAAGCAGTGGACAGTTCACAGGACATAGTTAAACAGTCTACTACAAATAACAGCTCCCGTGCTCACCACTGTGATAGTTGAAAAACAATAAGAATAAAGTCACCAATATCTCAAAACCTAGTGGTACTTGTTCTCTAAGTGAGCATTTTTGGCTTTGAATTGAAATTGAGCATTTATTTTTTTCTTATTTTTAAATCATTACTATCAGTCAAGCAAGTTAGTATTTGTATAAACCAGGATGAGAGAAAATACATTTAAAAGATGGTATTACTCACAGGCATCCTATCTAGCCTTTTTAGTATCAACTAGCTTAATCAAGTTTAGTTACTTTTACAATTGTGAGACTCTAACCGCTGGGTTCTACCTTCTCTGAATAAAATGTCACCATTTCCCACATTTTATCTTATGTAACTGTCTTAGGATGGAATCAGATAATTTTATTTTAGTTAAGAGAATGGATTTGGGGGCTACGTCATTCAAAAGGGGAAGGTACTTGCCATGCAAGCCGGTGACCTGAGTTGGATCCCCAGAACCAAAGGTAGAAGGAGAGAGCCAGCTTTACAGAGCTGCCCTTTGACCTCCCTAGACATCCATCATGCACACACATGTGCACACATACAAAACAATAAATATTAAAAACAAAAGCAAACAGAACTGATTCACAGAATATTGTACTGTTTCTTCCCACAAGGATACACAGCGGACAATCCACCTGATAGAAGGTTAAGTAAAGTGATGGGTGTGTATTAGCCAGGATGGGGGCACAACTGAACTAGAGGTTCACCACAAATCCCATGTAAGTGAAAATCCAGCAAGTGTTCTCCCCAGGGGACTCTGGTCTATGGCCAAAGGGCAAACACTGAAGCTCTGTGGGAGCAGGGTACTCTGAGAGACATTAAGCTGGGAAAAGGAGCCAAACACTTGAGGATGAGATGTGGAGATGCTAGGAAAACCAAGCTTTAAATCTCCTGCTGCTTCAGCAGAGGTGCTGATGACATTTTGCCACCAGAACAGGTAAATGCCTCCTTAGTCCCCAAGTGCACAGTAGTCCCACAAACAGATGTGATCAAGTTTCTAAAGGGTCCATGGTGACAGTAATGTTCCCATAGTCACATTAGCTTCCTACATTTAGGAGCTGGTATTGAAACTGAGTTACTCTGTGGGATGTGAGGAGGTCTATACCACCCTGTGACTTTCTGCTTTGTTCGGCTTATTCACCCACGTGCTTATTCATCCAGGTGCAGAATAAATGGGCTTACACTGAAACGGAAGGCTTCAGAGGCTGACTGTGGCTGACAGGAAGGTGGCAAGAGGAATTACATATGATTTGCAATTTTTTCTAGCTTTGCTTACCTAGAGCCATTATGAACTACACTGACCATAAAATTTTAAACATTCCCCTAAGTATTTGGTACTTGCAAACTCATTACCATCGTACAGTTTCCAAAAGAAGGACCCAGAGGCACACGAGAAATCTTTTCAATCATCACCGCAGCTTGTGGTGTTAGCTTACGGGCAGTGCTGCTCCTTACCTGGTGGACACTGAATCTGGTGTTTTTCATTCATTCATTTAACAGTTTCGAAGGCTGTTTTCTGTATTACGGATTCAGGCTCTAGTAAAATTAGTAGTTTAGGAGGTATACTAGTCAGACTTGGTGGTGCAAGACTATAATATCAGCTACTTGGGAATCTGAGGCAGGAGAATTGTAACTTCAAAGCAAGCATGGACTACACAGTGGGTTCAAGGCCGGGCTGGGCAAGCCATTGAGTCTCTGTTTCAAAATAAAAATATATAAATATTCTGTATATGTTGCTCAGTGGCAGAACACTTGCCTGGCATATGAAAGGCCTAAATTATTCAGTCTCCCGTCCTGAAAAAAAAAAAAAAAATACAAAAGAGGAAAAGAAATTTCACTTCTCCAAAAGTCTAAAATCCATATTCTAAGAATTATCTTCTAATTTTAAATTTTAGAATTATCTGTAACTTTAAAATAATTGAACATATATCGTACGTTTCTGCGATTATAATGTAAGCTGTAATGTAATGTGCAGCTAAATAACTGCAAAGGTTAAAGTAAAAAAGACTCATTAGCTACAGACGCCATCTTGTGGCCCACTTATTTATTATTCCATAAGAGTCTGGATGCTTAAGTCAAAGTCTGATAAAGACAGAAGGTACCTCATTTTATTGCATGCCTCTCACTTCTGTGCATGAGTTATTTGGGGTGGTAAGAGAGCTAGACTGTTAAGAATATTTCTATGAGAAACTGATCCAAGGACCTGCATTTGCACTCGTATTTTTTTCAACTCATGTGTTCTTCACACTCCATTGTTGTCAATTACCTGAGGCTCATCAGCTTAAAAGTGGCATTTCCAATCTTCCTTTTTCAGGCTTTTTTTGTTTTGTTTTGTTTAATAATATAGTGAACTTACATACAATTACAATGAAAACATTTCTTTCTCTTACTACACAATTGATCAAAGGCACAACTATGTTACTTTGGCACCTTATTTTCAAGCATTTCCCATGTTCGTAGTCCATCTTTTCCTCCTCCCACCCCCCCGCCCTGACACACACACACACACACACACACACACACACACACACACACACACACCAGGGCACTTTTCAAACCTACGGTGCATAATGGAGTTCTGGAACAGTCTTCCCATAGTGACCAAGAGAATGAGGGCTGTTTCCTTGAGAAATGTTTTTGTGATACCATTAAAAGACTTGTCTTCCTGGAGGCAAGGGTATATGTCAGATGTAACTGTTAGGAATTATATTCATTAAAAAAAAAAAAAAACAAAAAACAAAAAACAAGAACCTACTCTGTTAAGAATCCAAATTCACAGTTCTAGACTGTTCTAGACCATTCTAGGATCTTCTACTTCAGCTATGTTACAACCTGACTAGAGGCAGCGAGGACAGGAGGAAAGGACAGACACACAGATGCACACATAGAAAATCTGGCATCGGGTGGTGTGTGCTCACGTTGATGGAGTGGCATCTGCTACCATAGCAACCTGGAACCTTTGCATGTTTACTATGTACAGCAGCCAGGATAACTAGTCTTAGAGGGAGGTCTCTGCAGGTTGCAGACTCAGGCTGGAAACATGGAGGAGGCTGGGAAGCTGCAGTTGCTAGGCTTTGTTCATACTGGTCACTTGCTTGAACTCAACACGTGACTTTTGTCACCCCCTGTAGATCTCTCCACGGGACTGGGGCTCCGCAGGCCTTGACATAAACTTGCCCTTGTCAGCAATACACATTCACTAAGGACTTCACTCACCCATGGCTTCCTCCAATCCCTACAGTTTGGCTTTGCTTTTCCAGTAATAACAGGGAGGTCAAAAATAAAGAATGTGCCTCTTAACTCAGACTCAGCCTGAGAGAGAGCCAGTTTGTAAAGAAACGAAATGAATCAATATAGACCATGTATTAAATCTCTGTTCCAAGATTTTAAAAGAAAATTCAAACACTGCCTGCATTCTTTAGGCTCAAAATCGCAGAAAAGAAAACCTCTGCATGAGTAGTACCCCCGATGTCTACCCTGTTCTTTCCAAGGCTATTCATACAGAGAAGCGAACAGTGCTGGGTGGCTGTGTATGACACTCATCCAAATGGCAGAGGACATTAATTAGAAACTGATAGCAGTATTCTAAGTTTCTGGAGTTAACTTCCACAGTCATCTAGAAAGGGAACAAGGGGTGGATAGAAGACCGGACAATCTTCCCACTAAGAGTCAGTTCTGAATTAAGGCCTTCACTTGAGGCTATAACTCTTGCTTTCCAGCTGGCAAAGGGTTTTTACAACACCTAGAAAGAAAAAAAGCAGCCATTTTCTCTTTCTGTGACTGCCTTTATCCAAAATTCACTGCAATATTTTTATTAGCATGTTACATCTTCATTTTCTTTAGTTCGAAGAGGCTCCACATATTTTACTCTGGTACTATTTGGAAGTTTCTTAACTCCTCCTCCTCAAACCTCACTCTGAAATGTGACCCCTGGTACTTCCTATCCTTTTTGGACTCATCCTTACATGTATTCTGCTTTCATTTTCCCTTTCATGGTCCACAGTCCATACTGTAATCACATTTGATTCTTTACATGATTCATGCTTCACTTTTCAGAACTGCTCCCTCCTCTAAAGTACAGTATCTTTCAAAGTCACAGACTTTGAAACTAACTTTTATATAATTTTTCAATCCACTTTACTAAATTCTATGGAATATGAGAATGGCTAGAGTTTCCCACTTTTGCTCTCTCCTTCTGGATTTATAAAGCACTTTATCCTTAGGCTGATGACAGAGGAAGATAATAGTCCTCCTTAGCTAGTTAGAATTAAATTTGGGGAGGGTGTTCTTATTGTTCCTTTCACTGAAGTATTTTTTTGTTGCTGTTTTTGTTTTTCAGCTTCCAAATGAATGATGTTTCTGACAGAAATCCAGATCAGAGTCTTTCACAGGTAGCAATTTTATAATTATAATCAATGTATGTTTACCTCTTATAATCAGAATTCTTGGGAGCTCTCCTAACTTGGACTAGGGTGTTTTTCAGCATTTTTTCCCCTATCAGAAAACTGTGTCAAGTCTGTAGTGTAACACTCATGTTAAAGCAGGCCTTCGGTGATTCCCACTTTCCACACATAACAAGGAATATGTTCCAGAATAAAGAAAACCACATTTGAAGAACATTCAAGAGCCTTGGAGTCCGTCTGTTCATGACTTAATATGAGAGGGCTTGCCATAAAACCTAATGTAATTATTTTGTTTGTGTGATTTTTAAATGACTCACAAATAACTACATCTGGGTTTTAGAAAATCTTCAGTAGTGTTCATTTGCATAGAGATTTGCCCTTGTCAATAGATTTTCTTCTATTTTCATTTACCTCCCAGAAAATGCATTTCACCATAAATGCTTTCCTACTTCTTAGATGCTCATACGAACTCAAACATTTGTGGTGCTCCCTATGACCAGAATCGTTCTTTAGGTGTGCCCATTACAATTAGCTGAATAAAACAAATTTAAACCATTGCCCGTGAGAAATATCAGCACAAACTGCAGTGATGCCTGCCTGATGCTATCACTCAGAGGGTTGAGACAAGGGGATTGCCGCAATTCTGAAGCCAGCTTGGGCTACAGAGTTAATGCTAAGCCATCCTGGGCAACATAGCAAGACACTGTCTTAAAAAAGCCAACTGTAAAGCTGTATCCATCAAGTGAATATGTATATTATCCTTCCATAATAAACTGTAATTGTATGAGCAAGATTTAAGCTTAAAATTGGATCTACCACAGTGTCTAACACATGGCTTTGATAATAGAATCTTTTGTTGTTGTTGTTGTTGCTTGTAATTTTAAAGTCAGCATACAACGTACTGGGTCTCATTATGGCATTTTTGTACACGTGTGTCATTGCACTTTGTTCTATTCCGTCCCTCTCCACAGCTCCTCGCCATGTGTTGCCTGCCCTGCTCCGGCTGGTTCCCTTTCTTCACTCAGATAATCCCCTACTTCTGACTTCATGGGACATGTTCTGAGAGCAAAGGTGTTTGCCACCATACTGGGAAATAATGGAATCTTAAACGAATCGTTTTATAGGAGGAAGAAAACGGCATTCTAAAATAAGATATAATAATATAGTGAACATAAATGTGGATTACATATAATTGATGATGCTAGAATTGTTTCTTTTTTATTTATTTTAAAGTCAGCACGTACAGTAATGGGGTTCCCTATGACATTTTCTTTGTACATTTTCATTTCTATCGTACTTACTTCTAATTTGTTCACATTCCCTACTGCCCCCCTTCATGTCTACTGCCCGCATTTGCAGTGCAGTGGCCAGCACTCTGGTTATTTAAAATTCATATTCCCGAAATTTAAACCTAATACTCATAGTTCTCTCAAGACTTTACAAAAATATTTAGACAAGTGCTTAAGTATTTCTGTCTCAGCCTTGCAAATAGTTTCGATTGCTGGTGCACTGTGTCAGGTCCAAATGGTAGACCATTTCTCCACAAAAGGGGAGGTCCATTGACCTGCCATAAAACTGATTGCGGGCTCAATTCAACATGGACTACAGAAGGACTTCTGGCTGTTAAATAAAAGCTTTTGTTCCTTAGAAAATTGTGAAACAGATTCCTGTCTGAGAAAATGAGTCAGTTTCCTTACCTCGGTCAAATGGACATATGGCTCTCCATTGACATATATCTGTGTCAGGTATCATCAAAGTCCATGCTGGCATCCAGGTTCCCTCAGTCCCTATCCCGAAGCGCCTGTTCCTTTACTGTGCCTCTCTTATACATTTGACAGCATACTTGGCTTTATAGTATTATTTATGATAGAACAATATACAAATTTTAAGTATTAGCAATGATCTAATCCCATGATGGTTTATAAATATGACGTGTTATATGACAATTGTGACTACGTGAAAAAATATGGAAAACAACTGGAAAACATAAGAAAAAACTCAAATACATTCATTTTGATCATCATGATCCCAAATTGATAAGTGATGTATTTCATGTGGGCACTTTCAAAAAGAGCCATGCAAACATTTTTCAATGACAATCTTATGTTAGCAAAATTTTTTTCCATAATAATACTTGAATCTACTTCTCTGTAGAAGAGGTTATGAACTTTAATTTTCTCCTTACTTGTTGGATAATTTGTTGGAGGATGTTTTGCGCACTGTGCACTCAATGCTCATTTCTGTACCCAGAGATCTGGTTGCAGTTGACTTCGGCATTGTCACTAGCACTGAAACATCTCCTGTCTCAATGTTGTGCAAACATTGTTCTCCATCACTTCTGATTGGTTAGTAAAGATCTGAACAGCCTACAGATGGAAAGGAGAGTTAAGGAGGGACTTAAGATCCCAGTAGGGGGTCCGAAGTGGAGAGCAGAGAAAAGAGAAGGTTGTCATGAGGGGTCATCATGAGGATATGGATTAAACAGGAAAAGCTTGGACAAGACTAAGATAGTAGGTAACAGACCATGTGGCTGGGAAGTAGGCCAGTGTTAGAATAGCTGAGAATCTGCCCAGCTGCAGTGCTTGAAGTTTCTTAATAAATATAATAGCTCTTTCTGTCATTATTTGGGAGCTAACGTGAATGTAGAAAGCCCTTAATTTTACATTTGGCACTCACCATGGGGTGCCAAATATTGAACTAAAAACATGGGCTCTCCTAGCTTGTAAATCTAATACCCTTCTATTTACAGCTGAAGTCAATCTTTGTAAACTGTCAGTGAATGTTTCTTTTAGACCTTGCATAATCAGAGTAAATAATTAAAGTTTACTTTTTCCTTGTCCTGAACACTTAAAGCTGCCATGCAACATAACGCCAAGGTTGGCTCATCATATACAACTTGCATCTGTGCCTCAGAATATGGACCTTCACCTAGCAACTGATGTTGGCAAATATTGATACCTCTGGCCCTATTTCTCCGTTCTATCTCCTTATGCTCTTCTCTCTACCATGATCATCACTGTAACTAAGGACCAGGTTCTAATATTGCTATTGTCATATCTTTCCAGTCTTGGGGATTATTCTGCTTTGTTAAAACATACTGTGTGTGTGTGTGTGTGTGTGTGTGTGTGTGTATGTGTGTGTGTGTGTGTGTGTGTGTGTGTGTGTGTGTATTTCAACTCTTGTGTAAGGAATTGTACCAATGTAATTCATTTAAAATGCAATGTGAAGTTTTAGTCCTTTTGAAAGCTACTACTACAAGCTGTTTAGGATAATAAAGAAATGTAAGTTACTAGTCATTGAAACTTGTGCACTTGTTAGGTACTAATTTAGTTAATCACAGAAATAAGATTTATTTAACCTCTTGTAAATGTTTTCAAAGTTAAACAGATAGTAAATAGCTAGAAACAAGCAACATTTACCTATGCAGATATACTATAGACAGATGGTCTTCAAGAACCTTAGAAATCTAAAAAAACAAGCCATTTAGAGATGCTTTATTAATAGAAGGCATTTTTTAATGGTGAGACTTGTCAGCTCCAAGCATTACCCCCATTCTACTTCAAAGAAGATGATGGGCATCGAAGAACATCCATATGGAATTTGCTTCAAATGTGGTAAAGCTAGCCACTTTATTCAACTGCAGACAGCATGCTGTCCAAACTGGACAAGTGAAACAAAAGGGAGTTGACTACCAAACTTTTCCAAGACAAGGTAGGCAGCCCTTCATAATTTCTGCTACACAAAACGTCTGTCATATGCTAGGCCAGAGGTGAAAGATGGATGTCCCGATGACATGGAGAAATTTTGGATGACCTTCTAGATAACTGTAAGTCTCTGTCATTTCTATAGTTTTGGAAGCTGCTTGCTCTGCACTTCCTTTCTTACTCAGTTAATATTCACCCTTGTCAAGTCTCTGATGGGGCTAAAGACTGGACAGTTATAATCTCACAGTTAGGTATAAGTTGTTTAGTATTTTAAAAAATGTTTTAAGGTCTAAAAAAGGTATTTTAGGTTGATAAATGCAAGTTATTATAGAAAATGATTTAAGTAGAGAACTTTGAACTCTCCAAGATAGGATAAATAAATAATAAAGAGTACTTTCTCTTGCATTCTTGCCAAATACAAATGAACTGGACATTGTGAGTATAATTCTTACCTGATAGTTTTCATGATTGTTCACACCATATATAGTTTATTAATGTATGATAAACATCCCTTTATTGGACTAAAATGAGGGATTTGGAGGATGTTTTGTGTACTGTGCAATGAAATGCTAATTTCTGTACCCAGAATTCTGGTTGCAGTCCAGACATTGTCATTGTCATTATTAAGGCATCTCCTGTCTCAATATTGTGCAAAAATTGTTCTTCATCACCTCTGATAGTTAATAAAGAGCTGACTAGCCTATAGCTGGGCAGGAGAGTTATGGCAGGACTTATGATCCCAGTGAAGGGGGTTCCCAGGAGGAGAGCAGAGAAAGAGGAGAAGGTTGCCATGAGAACAGGGATGGAGCAGGAGCAGCCACGTGGTGGCTGTGATGGTGAAGGACCACGTGGCTGGGAAATATGCCCATGTTAGAATAGCTGAGAAGCTTCCCATCTATAGTTCTTGAAGCTTAATAATAAATATAATAGGTCTTTGGGCATTATTTGGGAGGTTTCATGGGCATAGAAAGCCCCTAATTTTACAATAACTACTTAATTTCCATGTGGTTGTTTTCAGTATGTATGTATTAATTTTCCTTTAATTAAAACACCAGGTTACAAAATAATAATTTTTTTTGTATATCTACTAGTACTACTAAAAAATTTGCAAAGGAATAAAGTGTATCTGTTCATTATCACTGAAGTATCACCTGTTTAATTTGACAAAAATCAAAGTTTAAAATTTTCCATTGCTGGAAGCTTGGGATGGGTGGTGTAGAGAATGGGTTAAAGCCAATTGCAAAGGAGATGCTTCCTAGGACATTTAGAACAGGGGTGACCATAGCAATCCTCAGCTGTGAGAAACCTGAATATATTTTAGCAGTTCTGTGAGCTACAGGTATTTTAGAATTCAGTTCCCTTCACTGACTCTACCCCTCACAACAATTACCAGATACCTATGGTAATATCCTGTTAGGTTGCTTTGGTGTATTAAGAGACAAAGAAGGCAAAGTCATTACGATGATCAAAGATCCTTCGGGACAGAACTCTAGAGGAAATTAGGGTTGCTTGTCACCTCCGTAACAGCAACAGTGATGCCCCTAAACTAGTTTCCCACTAAAAAGCTCACTGTTCTCTCTTACAGCTTTGGCCAAACCCACAGCCATTCTAAAGCTACCTCGAAACTAAGGAGGTAGGATTACGCAAAGCTCATGAGTAAGAAGTGCAGGATAGCTAAGCAGATTCAATGGTACTAAAATAAAGTTTTCACAAGAATGCACTCTTGTAATCCACTGTTTCTCTCAAGGACCAATGACCTCTGAGGCTTTCACTTCCACTACAATAAGCATTGATAGTAACCAAAAGTGAGTTCCTTTTTGACATATCGGGGAACAGTAAAAACCATCCACTCGCTTGATTCCACCTGCCACACTGTAGTACTTCAGCATCTCTGTCACGTTGCCACATTAGCTAGATTTCTTTTGGATGCTGCTGTGCAATCATGTCCTGTTTTATATCATTTCAGTCAAGGACAGAACACCCACCTGATGGCATTCCATTAATATTCCATCTCCTAGTGATGTCCCTGTGTGTGTGTAAGCACACTCCGCAATGTTCTCCGCTACTCGGAATCGCCTGCAGACGCATTGTGCAGAACAGTCACGTGACACAAACCGACGCCTGCCTGTGCTATCCCAGCTGGGTGTGGGTTTTTATATAGAAAATGATAAAGTGACATTTTATGTATTCACCCTTTAACCAGTGTCAAATGTTCCCCACTACGACACTTCAGAATGACAGTCGTTACGGTCTGACCCGGACCCACTCCGCGTATGTATAATCTCATTTCCCTCTGTCATTTCGATATTTAAATTTGAAGTTACACAAGCTGTGATAATTTTCCTTCATACAAGTAAATCCAAAGGCAGATGTGTGAACTCTGTTTTATCTTTTGCAATAGGAATAGACCCTTTGGGGATTTATCTATGTGAATGCCGAAGAAAAAGGAAGCATTTCTGTGAGAATGTGATTAAATTAAACAGGGGACAAAGGAGATCATGAAACATTTCATTTTTCCCCCCGTATAACTGCGATAGTCTGAAGGTAAGAGATGACAACACACTACTGATCCGTAGGCCCTCACAGCTTTTCTACTGAGACTTCTTGATTGCTTAAGGGTGCCAACTTCTTTATCTAGCTTTGGCGGACTGATGTGCCTGATGTGTTAAAATGTATCGCTGAGGAAACAACAGTTAATATCCGCAGCAGGGTCCTTTTAAGTTGCGATAGCAAAGATGAATTATTCTTCCAAGTATCCCATCGAAGATGCAGTGTAGGTGATGTACCTTCAGTAACAGAAATACAGTTCACTCTGGGGCAAAGGGTTAGAAACAGAACACAGTGAGAGAAACTGCTTGAGTAACTCCTGCAACAAGGCATTGTGATGCTAACCTAACTGTTCTCGTCAAAGCAATTCTTGTGTCTACACCAAGTTCCAGCATGAAAAGGACATGAAGACACATCTAGCTAAGGCATGGGGCCCAAACCCAAACATTTTAGTCAGGTTCAACTGAATTAATAAGAACATTTTCACCAAAATTTTTTAGAAGTCAAGTCAGGTCCAGTGTAATGGCACATACCTCAAAACCCAGCCTCTGGGGACAGGGGCAGACAGATGTCTATGAGTTCACCATCAGCCTGCTTCAGGGCTACATGGCAAGAGCCTGTCTCGTAATAGAAGCAAATACAGAAAACAAAACCCAACCAAACAAAAAAAGGCCAAACTTAGAAAAATCAGTAGAATGTACCTGAAAAAAAATCAGTTGTATTTATCATATAATTTTAATATCTTAATGTATTTATACTTCACAATAATAATGATGTATATTCTATATAGTAAAAGTTTTGGTTCCATAAATGTGGGATGTGGTTCCTCCTCAGTTGGAAACAAATTCCTGACAGATCACATGACCTTGGTCAGCTGAAAGCATTCATGGGAGAGGGTACATGATGTTTTCCTGGAAGCTGCCTTGTGCAAGGGGTGTGGTTTTTGTCAGCTGGAAAAACAGCCTTGTGTGAGCGCTGAGAAGGGGTAAATAGAAGCCTACAGACAATGAGAGAAGGCTTTTGTAAGGTTCACTTCGATTCGCTCGACTTTGTTTTTCTTTTTTTTAATTAATTTTTTATTTTTATGTTAATTAGTTTATTTAATTTGTATTTTCTACATTTCACTTCTCAGAGAGAAATGCTCAGAGAACTTATGGCACTTCAGCGGAGTCTTGTCTCTTTCACTGACTTGTTCTGATTCTGTGGCATCTTGGTGTTTCTGCTGAATCTTGCCACTGCTGTTAATATGTGTTGTTGTTTGCTGTTTGTAATTTGACTGTATCACTGGCATCCAGACAATCATGAGTGGAATCGCTCCAAGGAACTACATCTAAAAGAGTCCACAACCCCCTTTTTCTAATAACCTTCTTTCTCCCCTATTTTGGGTTGGAAGCGTTTAAGAATCCTTAGTAAAGTAGGTTTTTGGAAAATCTTAGCCTACAATTACATATTCTCATTTTCAAGGTGTTCTCTTAAAAGAAAACAAAAACAAAAGATTTACTTCTATTTGTAATTGTGTGTGTGTGTGTGTCTGTGTGTGCAAGCATGCATGCTCATGCAGCCAGAAGAGGGCATTGGATGTCCTGGAGATGCAACTGTGTCAGGCAGCTGTGCATGGCCAGACATGGCTGCTGGGAGCCAAACTCAGGCTCTGTGCAAGAAAATGGCAGCATGCCCCTAGCTGCTGCATTGCTATCCAACTATTATCTCAGCTTATTGCCACTGAGGTTCCCTAATGTAAATAAGCCCAGGTTGGACCACAGAGGAGAAGTTATGGCCACTACAGGTTTAAACGGTTGTGATACTAACACCTTGTGTGGATAAGAGGACTTTATTAAGGAGAAATGTTTTAGATCATTCCAACCGGCGGTTTAAAGACATGGCCAGCGATTAGGATTTCGTAAGTGGTATAGAATGCAGGATGAAGGATAGGGGAGAGAATATTTGTCATCACAGAAAAACCTCATTGGCCGCCTTAGAAGGAATGATGGGATTAAACTGATAACGTCCCTGCAGCCTAATCTTGAACTCAGCACTACCTCTACTTCTTCCTCCAACACAGCTAAATGACTGGAGCGTGTCCCTCAATTCTATGTCTTTGCCCATGGATTTTGGTATGTGTACTTCTATTTCTCCTATACTCATGTGGAGAAGTACTATTCAACACTTAGTTTTCAGTTCAACCTGTTTGCTGAGGATCTCAGCATCTCTTTTATATTAGGCTAGATCCCCTTCCAATGTCTTTCTATACCATCGGTTTTTAAGATCCCTTGTTTTAAGTGTTTCCTATACCGAGTATAACCCTGTGAGTGAAGGACTGTCGTACATGCTGTGCTCTTTCTTCAGCGTTGCTGCATAAATGCCCATTTAGTTCTTATTTTAGGAAAATGTCCACCTCAGCTCAGCTTTCAAAGCAAACGACCACTGAATTTAAGTTACTTATAACATGATAACTACTGTAGATGTTTAGGATAAATTTCTTAATCTACCCATTTCATGTATTTGTTATTTTTGTGAGAGGAATGTTAGGGATGTGTATTTTAAATATTTATTTTCCAGGAAAGCATGTTTAGATCATTTTTGGTGGAAAAGCAATAACATTACAAAATTCATTTGAGAAAGTAATTTTTTTTTTTTTAGGAACAGTTAGTTGCAATATTGAAAAATCATCATTCAAAAAGAAAAATGCTAACTGAGCATGACCTGTATTTCCCCAAATACTTGTTACCTTTGTGGACAGATGTACAGATTGGCAGCTGAGCAACAGCAGAGACGGGGGTCCTGGGACAGCGAAGAGCATACCATTTCAGCAGGAAGTGCTGTCAGGAACCACTGTTTGGCTTACCTGCTCATAGTAGCGGATGTTCTCCTCTGCCATGTCGGTAAACGCGGACTTGAGATCGTTTTGCATGTTCTGTTTCCACCTTTCCCAATCTGCCTTCAGGGCATTATTGGCACATTCCACTTTATCTTCAAGGTTTCCGATTTCTTCGGTAAGCTGAAGACACCACAGAAAGAAAGGTAAATAGATGGCCATTTGGAGAATTCATTGAGTCCGTGTATATACTCAGGTTAAGAATGGCTCCTGTGTTGGGTGTAGAGGTCATCAGCATTGACCATGCATAATAGTTAAACGTAGAAAGTACGCTGCATTCAGTAGATCCTGCTGAACAGTTCTTGAGCACTTTAGTTTGGATAAGATCTCAACCCCCTGTGCTTCAACGTCACTATTTACAAAACAAAGAAAACTGAATAGCCCACACCTGGAAAGGAATTATACTAATACTGTCATGATCACTATCATTAATGGTGATAATATTTATATTTATGTTAAAAGATAGGACTCTTCCTTCACTTTAGCTCCCAATTCTATTTTTTTAATAATAAAAAATAATTTAACCAGAGGTTTAATTAACTATATACATCACCACAGAGATTATGTTTTCAAATATGCAGACCTAGGGGATTAACTTACATAGTTTTACTTAGATTAATAAATGTTTTATTTGGGGGTTACTGTTTCTGCGCTGACACACCATGGTTGGGAAGAAAGGGTTTATCTGGCACTTCCACACTGTACTTCAGCACTGAAGGACATCAGGAGAGTAACTCTAACAGGGCAGAAATCTGGAGGCAGAAGCTAATGCAGAGGCCATGGAGGCATGCTGCTTACTGGCTTGATCCTCAAGCTTGCTTAGCCTGCCTTCTTACGCAGAGTTACTGGCTCAGGGATGGCATTTTCCACAATAAGTGGGGCCCTCACACAGCAATCATCAATTAAGGAAATGCCCTTCAGCCAGCTCTTATGGAGGCATTTTCTCAATTGAGCCACTCTTGGGTCAAGTTGACATAAAAGTGTCCAGCACACTGGACACAAGCAAGTTCACAATCTCAAGATGTCTGACCCCTAGTCCATCCTCCATTAGATAGGCTTAGTACAATAATTACGCTTTTCTTACTCATCCCCACCAAACTCGGAGCATGCTGTCCATTGTTTTAGTCTTTAGATTTAGCACACTGGGACATATTTCACATGTATATGTGCTTGTTAATATACGCAGAATAATTTATTAAGTGTCTCGTCTGTACCAGACATGCCTTCAGAACTGAAAGATTCAGCAGTGAAGATATCAGACAAAAACTGCTGCTTGTCCTAGAGTTTACGCTCTCCAGGGGAGAGACAAACTACAAACAAAATAAATAAAATATGAACTATCAAATAGTAATAAAAGCTAATGTGAAAAATAAAGCCCAATTCTAGAAATGAAATGTTAGACTACTGAAATTTTAGACACAGCTGCCAAAGAAAACCTAAGTAAGAAAATAGCATTAGAACTGAGATCTGACGGTTGAGCATGAAACATGGAGTCCTCTTGGTTAGAGCTGTCTTAGCAGAGAGCACAGGTAAGACATTTAACTGAAGGAGAACACACGGCTGGCAGCACTCACACAAGCGCCTGGAGTGGACTGAAAAAAGCAGAAGAACAGCCTCGAGAGAAGGTAAGAGAAGCAGCAGAAAGGAGATCTCATAGCTTCACATTCCATGGAAAGGCTCACGAGTTTGTTGAACCAGAGCAAAGGCAAGAAATATGAGCAAAAATTGCATCACTCTCTTGCTAATGACACCACAATTTTCATGTTTTTTTAAATATAATTTTTAAAAATTTATTTTTTAATAAATTCCAGTTTATTCACTTTGTATCCCAGCTGTAGCTCTCTCCCCCAACCCCTCCTAATCCTACCCTCTCTCCCTCATCTCCTCCCATGCCCCTCGCCAAGTCCACTGTCCACTGTTAGGGGAGATCCTCCTCCCCTTCCACCTGACCCTAGCTTATCAAGGCACATCAGGGCTGGCTTCATTGTCTTCCTCTGTGGCCTGGTACAGCTGCACTCCCCCCTTAGGGGGAAGTGATCAAAGAGCCATCCACTGAGTTCATGTCAGTGAGACAGTCCCTGTTCCCATTACTAGAAAACCCACTTGGATATTGAGCTGCCATGGGCTACATCTGTGCAGGGGTTCTACATTATCTTCATGCATGGTCCTTGGTTGGAGTATCAGTCTCAGAAAAGACCACTGAGCCCAGATTCTTTGGTTCTGTTGCTCTCCTTGTGGAACTCCTGTCCCCTTCAGGTCTTTCTATATTCCCATTCTTTCATAAGATTCCCTACACTCTGACCAAAGTTTGGCTATGAGTCTCAGTATCTGCTTTGATACCCTGCTGGGTAAAGTCTGTGGTAGGCTCCTGTCCTGTTCCCTGTTTTCTCCTTCATCCAATGTCCGTCCCATTTGCCTTTTTGAGTGAAGATTGATCATCTTACCCAGGGTCCTCCTTCTTGCTTAGATTCTTTAGGTGTACAGATTTTGGTATGTTTATCCTACATTATATGTCTAATATCCACTTATAAATGAGTATATACCGTGTGTGTCTTTCTCCTTCTGGGATACCTCACTCAGGATGATCTTTTCTAGATCCCACCATTTGTCTACAAATTTCATGATTTCCTTGTTTTTAATTGCTGAGTACTCTAGCTTCATTTATGGTCAGATGAATTTATGAAGAAACATCACTTAAGTAGCATTTCTTATTTCAAAAAATTACAATTTGAAAACATCTTAAAGTCAATAAAACATTTTTACTATGCTTGAATTATCTTTTTGTTTTCATATTAAAATTATTTCTGTGTTTGTAATTTTACACTTTATTTTCCTAAGATTTTACACACACACACACACACACACACACACACATACACACACACACACTACTCACCTGTCTGTGCACATATATAATCCTATATTACCAAAGGGAGATTTACTTTACTGGTTTTCACAATGTGCTGTTTTCTTGTTCGCTTTGTTAGGTAGAATGATCTCAATGATGTCACTAATCACTCTATGGTTCTTTGTACTTTTTTAGTTATTTAGCTAAGTCTGTGGGCAATGTCTCCAAGAGTGTTAACTGAATGGCTAATAATGATAGGCAGTGGGTGCTAACAGCTAAGCCTGAAGTGAAGTCATTAAAAGACCGAATTCAAGCAGGATCCATGCCTGTGAATAGGACCTTTGGGGCTTTACTTCTTTGAGTTTCTGGCTAAAGGCTTCCTAGCTGCAGAGCCATACAAATATTAAACATATTTAGGGGCCAGAGTTCAACCCACCAACTGTGACCACACTCTCTTCCGCTTAGCTTTATGGTCTATTCAATGCTATACAGTTGCATGGAATGGCTGCCGTGGAGGTTCTCCAGAAACTGGCTCTAGGAAACCTAGTATTTCACTCTTATATTTTATCTTTCTCCCTTTCTGGTGAAGGATAAAATATTACCACTGCTGTAACCAATTTACAGTGAAATTGTCTTCTGTCACCCTGTAAGCCGCTGCATTAAAGCCCTTCAAACAGAGTCAGTTTGATGATGGTCCAGCTCTGACTAAGGACTGCTAGAGTTTTAGAGATGAACTCTCTTATGATCTTAGGGACAAAGTCAGAGCATCCAAATTACAGGGGTCAAGAGAGGGTTTAACTTCAGGTTGAGTCCTGCTACTGTCTTTTAGAAGCTATGTGATACTGTTAGGCTATTTGATGAAGTCCTAGCTCCTCCATAGATAAGACAAACATAAAAACTATTGCACTTATTTCATAGGAACTTTTTTTTAGGTACCTGAAATGCAAAACACTGACTTACATAGTGTCTGGTAATTTGCCTACTTTATGTTTGTCCTTGATCAGCAGTACCAAGAATATCCCCCATCAGCATTGCTGTTACAATGGACACAGGCATCCTTTCCTTTTCTGGTACTTTGGTCTCTGGCAATGTGTCATTCTACCACCAATATATGGGCTTTACTTCAATCCGTAGTGCTGTTCCTAACTTTGTCTTTACCAGTGTAGAGGATGACACATAGGATTTAAATAACTATGATCAATTCTTGATGTTTTCTTTGCTGCATTTTGTTTCTTGTTGATGTTCTTGATGAGTCCATTATTTCAGTTGGAAAAAGAAAAATGAGGATATTTATGCACAGTGAATCATCTTCCCATGATTTTAATTCAAAGAAACACTGCTTAATAAGAAACACAAGACACCCAATTCAAAGAATGTTCTGCACATATCACACTAACGCTCCCTGTGAGTGTAACATAATTGGATGCTCTTCCCCTATGCTGCTCAGTGGACCCTCGATTTTCTCACTTCTTTCTTGAGACTGGGTCTTCATGTAGTCCATGCTGTCCTCAAACTCAATACAAAGCACAGACCTTGAACTCCTCATCCTCCTGCTGCTCACCTCCTTCCTATGTTCTCAGACTCTGTATGTATAGTTTTGAGGATCTAACCCAGGGCTTTGTGATTTCTAGGCAAGCACTCCACAAGCTGAGCTACAGTCCCTGACCCTTATTACTTGCTTTACTACAAAGAGCAGGTACTATGAGTCTGCCATCTTTCTGGATTCTGACAAAACATAGAGGTATCAATGAAAGTTAGTGAATTCGAGAAGACGGGATGTGTTAGAAACTTGCGAAGCCAAGGTAGTCCCTCCTGTGCAACAGTATACACTGCATTGACAAAAGGCAGGCTCTGCTAGCTGCAGCCGTGTAGAACTCAGTTCATGTTCTCCATTGCAAGATAGTTCAGAAAAGCTGGGGGTTGGAGAGGACTGAACTTTTCCTAATTGTTCTTTCCACAAACACCTGCAGCAACTGGCCCTCTGTCAGGTAAAACCTGAAAAGCAAGCAATTGCCAGCAAATTGTTCTAAGACCAAAGAAGAGTGCTAATAGAATATTGGAAGGTAATGAGAAAAGGTTTATATTTAATAAGACAGCTAATGGGTAACTTCTAGCTTCAGTTTTATTTAGCTAGAAATTAGCCATAGAGTTAAATGAAGCTCTTTAAAACTAGGAGAGGAAACAAGACTTTCTAATAGTACACACAGGTAGAAACTATAACAATAGCAATAATGGAGATAATGCATTTCTGCCATTGGGTATTGTTTTAAGTTATATGCTTTGCATGTGTTATCACACTTAATCTATTGAAACATGCTATAATTTAGGTTTTCTTATCTTTTTATTAGTGCTGGAAGCCAGGGAGAAAAGACTAAAAAAAGATTACGGTGATGTGTGACACAACAGGGTTTCAAATCAAAAATGACATGTATATGTTCTTTCTATGCCAACAGAATTTGAGCAGGCACTGCCCTACCTTGCCTGTGACTTTCGAAGGTGAGCTGACTCAGCCCTCACTCTCAAAAAGATCATCATACATGAAGATACAGATATGTGAAATAAGGCAAAAGCCAAAAGCTAATAGGGATAGGAAGAACATACCACAGCTCTCATGAAGCGAGGTTTTCAAATGATTTTGAGGATGCTGGAAAGGAGATTAATTCTGGTTGAGGGGCAGGTGCTATTTTGAGCATTTATTCTAGCTGGGGCCCAGTGTGAAACCAGACATTACATTTCAGTGAGACAAAGAAAAGAGAGATGATGGCAGAATCTGGAGTGGACATGGAGGAAGGTAAGAAACGCCATGAGGAATGTAGACTGAAGACTGAAAGGTAGGAATGACTGTGTGTCATATTGACTCAGCAGATGTAAACACCGAAGGCTTCATTCAGAACAGTCACAGCTGTGTTTTCAGTAGATGAGACAGGGGTGGCTAAAAGAGGAATGAGGGTGGAGAGAAGACAGGGAAACAGGATTGGAAATAGGAACTCTGAAAATTATCAAGCCAAAGAGCAAGGCTTTTGCCCTCATTCACTCACCTGCTCACTCCCTCACCCTGTGCTATTCCCTCAGCGCCCATCTAGTCTACACTAGGTACTAAAAGATGGGAAGAAGAAGCAGTAGTCCTTATGGACTCCTGATGATGAGAGAAATACAAAAACTGGTTACAGAAAACATGAAGGATATTTCACGTGGCATGAATGGTAAGCACAGGTTCACAGAAGCACGCTTACTCTAGAGTTTCAGAAGACCTGTGGGTGGCTCTTTATTGCTGGGATGTAGAATAGGAGTAGGAGAGTGGTGGAGGGGCAAATGGGTGGCTGCAAAGTATTAAAGAAGATTCCTGGGCATGTTTGGATTGTAACGGAAGGGTCCCTGAAAGAGCTTAACAAAAAGATCCTTGTGCTAGCAGGGGAAAGTGGAGATTGCAAGCTGGAAGGCAGAAGCAGGAAAGTCTAGATATGGGCACCAGGAGAAGTGTTTAAATTGCTTAGTGTGAAATAGAAGAGCAGGGGAGATGGGGTAATAAACAAGGCAAGGCAACAGTAGTAACGCAATCATTCTCCCACACAGCCCTTCTTGACTGGGAGTCACAGTGTCTTATAAATTCAGTCATTTATAAGAGGGTGTTAAATGTCAATGTGGGGAAGGCAAGAGAACTCAAGATAAGAAACCTCAGGGTTTCTCCGGTTACTAATTTTGGTAGTTTTGTTAAACTCATGAGTGATAGGTTCTGCCATCTTGATTATACCTAAGTAGAGAAAATATTTAAGTGGTAAAATAACAGAGTTAAAGAAAAGGGAGAAAAACTACATGGGGACCACCCAGAAAAAGGGCTTTTCATGGCAGAGTGGCAAACGCACAGCTTCACTCTGAAGAGATATGCTTCTTTCAGAGAAAAGCTATCATTTAGATCTGAGTCATCCCCAAAGACCCATGAGGTAAGGCTTCTATCTATCCTTGTGGCACTAGGGGGTGGCAGAAGCCTGGAGTAGGGGCTAATGATAAGTTAAGTCAGTGGAGACACACCCCTGAAGCAGATATTGGGACCTCTGAGCCCACTTTTCCTCCTCTTCTTTCCCCATTGACATAGGATGAGCAACCCTCCCCTCACCAGGACATGATGTTCTGTCTCACCAGAGTGCCAGATTAAAAAGGCTGCATGACTCTGGATAGACTCTGGATAGCATCTGGAAGAATGCTGGCGAGCACACAAGGTTTTTCACTTGATATTTTCACTCTTGAATGTTGTTATAATTTCTTCCATAATTAACAGCAACAACACACACAGTGGTAGAACTCATTTGGATATAATCAAAGCACTGGTTCTATGAAATAAATGTTCATATCACTAAAATTCACAAGTAGATAAAAACTGGTTCTAGTTGTTGATTTTTAGCTCTTCTGGTATAATCATTTGTTTTGAATTGTTACAGCATAAGGTATATGAAAATTGTAAACATTTTACCTTTTCAAAGTAATTTGAACACTATTCACATTTAGTGAAACAGAATCATTAAGTCTGCTAAATCTCCAATAGAATCGAGCCAATTTGAAAAACAAAATAAATTTTAGAAACTTTCTGTGCATGGTGGCTAGGTTATAGGAAATGTGATGGAATAGTAACTTTAACTTTTGTGTATTCAAAGCTCATAAAGAAGCCCACCATGGTAGTCTAAAGGAGCCCTCCCCCAAATGTCAGTGCTTCTGAAAGCTTCTGAAAATTGTGGCTTAGAGCAAACACAGGCAGTACTTTGATAGATAAACAGAAACACTGTTATTGGGGAAACAGAAAACTAAACCCAGCATTCCTTATGAATCTCATGAGGGGGGTTTCTGTTTGCCAGGAAAGCCACTACTTACCTTCTCTGCCCACAGTGTCAAGTACCTTGGGCAAGGGCATCTAGTTCCTGATTAACCCAAACAGCCCATAACAGATCAAAAGTCCTCATATTAACCTTCAGGCTGTTCTCCCCTCTCCTTACCTCCCACATCAGCTTCCCAGTAAAACTGGCAAGGCTTTCCCCACTAGCTTCTGGCCTCTATTCTCCGAGGAAGTCTGGCAGTTTCCTTGGCCAATAAACATTTTCTTTGTTCACATGAGTAGTCTTGTTCATAGGTTTCGCTGTGCCCTTCTATTACAAGCACCTAGGAAACTAATGCAGGAGGACTGAAACAAGCTTCAAGCTTCCCTAGATTATACAGTGAGTTCAAGGCTTCTGTGAGTTAAAAAAGTGGGAACCAATCTCATGCAAAAATAGCACAGAACTCCAAAAAAAAAAAAAAAAAAAAAAAAAGTGGGAGAGAGGCATTACATAATTCAGAATCAGCTCATCTAGTCAACTTAAGAGAAGCATATAGATAGGTGTTTGAAGAGATGGCTCAGCGGAGAGGACTGTCTGCTCTTCCACATGTAGGTGCCAGGAATGAAACGGATACCCTGTGGAAGAGCAGACAGTCCTCTCCAAGTTCAAAGAGAAACCCTTCAGAGAGTAATAGGGCAAGGCAGCCTAAGTTGTCTTCTGGTCTCTGCATCCAGGCACATATGCCTGCACACACGTGTGCATTCACCTTGTACACATTCTAATAGATACAGAAGTACAGGAACAGATGAATGAAGCCAGAGACCTTTGCAAACAACGGTAAGCTTGCCTTCGATGGCAGCATGTGTGCGGTTTACTGGGGGATGCATTCCAAATACTTTACATGACAGAAATGAAACTGTTTTGATAAAATTAAATTAAATTAAATTAAATTAAATTTAAAAAAAAAAACTTTGAACCACATACAACATTAAAGTATGTGTCAGGAGAAATGTGTTTGTTGAGCTATAAACTTAATACTCCATATATTTTCAGCACGATTATTCTAGAGGAATTAAATGCCATGATTGCCAACTGTCTTCTGTCAAATACACGTTAAATAACTATGTGCAGACAGGGCAGCGAGATGGCTCCTTAGGGAAGTACTTGCTGCCAAGCTTAATGACCTAAGCTAAATCCTCATGAACCACACGGTAGGAGGAGAGAACCTGATTCCTCAAGTCGTCCTCTGAACCTCACATGCAGACACTTGTACAGTAGCATGCTCAAGCACACATGCACACACACAGACAGAGAGAAAGAGAGAGAGACTGTGACAGCTTTTGTCAATACTTGTCATCTATTGCTGCTAAAGTAATGATGGTGATGATGATGATAAATAATGTAGGAGAAATTCTATTTGTTTCTCCGAGTACAACTGTTGCTGACTATTAAATCTTTAATCCTTTAATCACAGATTCCTGATACTATAATATCCAATACTAAAAGTAAACATACCTTATCCTCATCCCATCACTGTCTTTGAGACATGCCAACATGGGTGGGGAAGGCCCATGAGGCTTTAAGTCTACGAAAAGAACTGCAGGTAACTAAGGAGTGCTGAGAATGGGAGAGACAGTCTTCTGGTTAAGTAACATTATGCAGACTGAGCAGGTCACACTTAGGAACATGTGATACACACAGAGACATCTGTAAATATGCATGAAGGTATGTAACAACTACTGATGAAAAAAGAGGTCATGAATCTGAAAGGGAGCTAGGAACAGTATATAAGAATGTTTGGAGGAAGGAAAGGGAAGAAGGAAATGATGTAATTACATTACAATCTCAGAAAAAATATATATTTGCTATAGAGGAAAAATATGTAGTACTTTTTTTTTTAATGAGAATGACCTCAATATGCTCATATATTTAAAAGCCTGGTCCTAGTTGGAAAAACTGCTTGGGAAGAATTAAAGAGATTTGGTCTCTTTGATGGAAGTGTTGGTGGACTTATAGGTTTCAAAGACCGGTACCATTCCAAGGAACTAATCCCATTCCCCCACCCCCACCCCCGGTAGTTGTTTTCTCGAGATATGAGTTCCCAGCTACTGCTCCAATGCCAGGTCTGCCTGCTTGCTGCCAGGATCTCAACCATGACAGACACGGACTCACCCTCTGAAACCATCACCCCCAAATAAACTCTTTTTTTTCATAAGTTGCTTTGGTCACAGTGTTCTAGCACACCGACAGGAAAGTAACTAAGACAGAATAATATTATTGCGAATGAAAAAAAGCTTGAAAACATTTACTCTAGAATCAGGAATGACAGAGGTATCTTCTGTTTCTAATAACAGAAAACGGCAAAAAAAAAAAAGCTTTTTGCCAGCCCAGTAACAAATGAAAAAGAAAATTAAAAGTATCATTATTGAATAAATTACAGATAATAACTGATAAGCATCAGAGCTAGGAGTCTCCACACAGAAAAATCAGTCAGCCAACTGCTAAAATTTAAAAGCATTTAGAAGAGAGCTGAGCAAAGATAAATGAGCAAAACTGTGTCACATGTGCTTACTTTTTACCAAACTAATGCTAGAAAACGCAACGCTTTAAAGTAAAAATTTATGATAATTACAGAAATATAAAGTAATAAAAGTTCAGTTGATTAAAGATGTAAAACAAATTTCTTAGAAAAAGCAAATTTAAACAATATTGAAAGATAGAAAAGGAGACATAAATAATGGAATCAATTACTCAAATTTTAATTTTAGCAGTTCTTTAATTCAGCTTAATGCAGTCCTCACACGATCTTTTTCAGAATAGCTTTGTATTCAAAATGGTGCTAACAGTTTTTATATTGTATTTCCTATTTTGTCCACTATTTATTTCTTTAATGTAGAAGGCATGTTTGAAAAAAACCCAAAGGGGAACAAGTTGTTTATCAGGGACTTTCCATGGTATGAGCCTGGTTCAGGAATTACTCCTAATAACACCATTGAAGAAAACAATGGCTTCATTCCACTGGAACGCTGCACACAGAAATGACATGAATGATCACAGCCAATCAAACTAACTGAGAACAGTCAGAGGGTTAGCACCCTCCCACAGTCAAACCCAATTACCCTAATTTGCATTGCAGGAATTAAATAACAGAAACTCAGATGAAAAGAGGGACAGTTCCCAAATTAAAAAACAAACAAACAAAAAAAACAAAAACAAAAAAAAAAAACAACTAAAAACATAAAACAACAACAACATCAAAAAAACACACTACACTAAGGGAATTACAATAGAAACTGGTAAATAAAAATGAACTTATTTGTAGCTTGGGGGAAAAAATGTGAGGAAAAGAATCCAGCTTCATTCACCATGCCTGTGACAGTCTTACAATACACGGACAAGAATGCCACAAAACCTCATAATGAGACAATTTGTCCTCCTTTCGGGAGAGAACAACTTTGCCTCAGATTGCTTCCATTGTCTCCATGCTCAGCACACAGGTCCGATGCATATTTATCTGTACCATCTCCCTTTCATTATATGGGAATTTAAGGACTCTACAGATTGAATGGAGAAAATCGTAAAAAAAAAAAAAAAGTGACTTGACTTGTTTTCCTATTATTTCTCTAAGGATGTTTTTAATACCTGAAATTACCATAAAATCTTAAAACGTGAATGACCCTATCCATAAAAGTACATATCACCCAAATTTTTAAGTAAAATAATATGATTTGAGAATTATTATTCTTACTCAAAATATCTGTTTTTCTTTTTTAAATTACTTCTCTACTATTTCCTTTTATGGAGAAGGAAAAGCACAGCCACCCAATGTATTCAGATGTTAAAACTTTCTCTTCACAGTAAGACAAGCTGAGGAAATTATCTTTTGGAAAAGTTCTTGAAAATAACATACCTAAATAAAAAGATTTAGATTGCCACTCTATCACAAGACAATAGAAAACTCAAAAATTAAATTCTAATCTGACAGTTACCTCTCCTTAACAAGCACTAATTAAATTGCAGGGGAGAGTGAAGAGAGCTCTTAACAATAAAATTGTATTATTTTCTGATCCACAAGAGAGGTAAGATGTGTCTGGAGAAATTAAATGCTTGATTATACAATGCTGTTCAGGCACACACGTGATTGCTAAGTAGTACCTTTCTTAACACACTTCATAATTCATACTTTTCTCAAGAAGTGGAAACTCTCTCTCCTTGAAATCCACTGCAAAATTTATTATCCAAATGTAGCATGCTCAGTAGTACACAATGGATTCTCTACAAATGACAACTTGAGTCTGGGAACACCCACAAATGCTGTTGATGAATCACTGTTGAAGCCAGCACCGCTAACAGCATTAGCGTCCTTCAAATAGTAATTACTGCTTCTCAATACACTGTAGGCACAGAAAACCAATTACCTAAATCGCACCATTCTAGGAAATGACGAGATCCCCCTTGAATCCTTTTATCAGGCAAACAGAGCAAACATGAGCAGGGATGGAAAGCGCTCCTTTCTTTCTAAGGCTTCCAGCAGCCCATATAGAAAACTGATGGGGTGGCTGATGGGGTGCCTCTGATGGGGATGCTGATGGGGTGCCTCTGGTGGGGTGGCTGATGGGGTGTCTCTGGTGGGGTGGCTGACCTTTGCACAGGACAGCTAACAGTGCTGCGTGGAGGAATGACCATTTCCATTTGGCTTAATCAGAACTGTTAGCCCTGTTAAATTCACTGTTTTTGAGAGAGACTGAATACATGATTAGAGATGTCGTTTGTTGGATGGCTTGGGGAAAGGCATTTAGGCGGTAGAGTGCATTGACAAGCCTGGATGTGTTTCCCAAAGATCTACACCGCTGAATGCTTGGTCCCCAAGCAATGACTCAACAGGGGCCCTAAAATAAAACAATGAGGCCTACTGAACTCTGAATTAAAGCTCTAAAATGGTGACCTCCCAAATAAACCCTTCTTCCTTATACATTAATTATCTTAGGTATTTTGTCATAGTGATGGAAAACCAATGTAGCAATATATATATATATATATATTTATAACAAAATAATATGGTAATCATCATATATATATATATATATATGTTATTTTTGCCATGGTATTACCTTTATTATACTTTAATTAAGTAAATTCCCTTGATGTTTCTGTAGACATCCATCACCTCTATTTGAATCACTATCAGAACTAAAGTTCCATGAGATATGACTTCTCCTCTTTGATTAAAAACAGTTGTTAAAATTATAGCTCACTCTAAAACAGAGATACTCCATAGTCACTCTACAGAAAGCAATGTTCTACTCTGAACTACCCAGTGTCATGGCAGTAGCTACATAAGACTGTGGAAATGTAGCTAGTGAATGTGAGGAATTTGAGATTTGTCTTTAATTTAAATTTATTCAAATTTTATGTAAATAATTTCTGCTTATTTTATGCCATATTTGAAATTACAGCTTTAGACGGTCATGAGCACTCATATTCAACAGCTTTCAGGTCTGTAAGAAGGGATTCTCTCCCAAAAGCATCCTTAAAGAGTACTGTTTTTAATTGGCTTCCTAAAAAGCCTCTGATATTACTGGGTATCTCAGTCACCTCACTCTGTGTGGCGGAATACCATTTTGAAAGAGATACCAGTCTGCATCAAACTCTAGTAAAGACATTTTCAGGTCCATATAGTAGTCCATATTCAAAGTCTTGAATTATGAGGCCATTTGCAGAACTAGTCACCTTGCTGTTTGCCATGGAAGCAGTATCCCAGAGATCGAGTTCTTAAAGAAGTTGCATATAGAATAGAGAGCCAAGGAAATGGCTCGGTTGGAAAGTGTTTGCTTGACATGTAAAAAGCCAGGTTCACTTCTGTGATGCCATCACTGAGTTGATAGATCCCTGGACAAGTCATGGAAATGTGGGGGGGGGGGGAGTGAGAGAGCCTCTCAAACAATCTAGGCGGATGGCTTCTGAGAAATGAAATCTGAAGTTGAAACACACACACATACAAACACATGCAAAAGAGTTGACTACAAAGCAAAACTCAGATATATTTCATAGGAAGCATCACAAATCACTAGGGAAAATATTATTAGGTCATGAACTGCTTTGGAAAATCTGGATGGTTCTCTCAAAAAAGATACAGGTGATTTCCAGAAGAACTGTGGGACAACCATATATGAAGACAGAGATTTCAACCAAAACGTACAGATTTTAGCCAGAAGTAATTCTGAGTAGCTCAAATTATTCAACCATAAGAAGCAACCTTAATTATGGAAATCAGTGTGGCAGTGGCTCAGAAAGATGAGAATCAAGCTACCTAGAGATCTCCTCAGGCTTATGTCCCGAGGACCCTGCCTCCAACCACAGAAGCAGCTGCTCAACCGTGTTCATTCCTGCTCTATTCATAATAGCCAGAAAATGGAACAAACTGTACAATCCTCAACAGAAGGAAGGATCCAGAAAATATGGTACACTTACCTAATGGAATAGTTATCAAACATTAAAAGGATTTAAATCGTAAAATTTGCAGGTAAATGGATGGTGCTAGAAAGAGGAAAATCACCCTGAGTGAGGCAACCTAGACACAGAAAATCAAATATGATACATATTTGTTTATATGTAGATATTAGTCCTTAAGTCAATGAAAACCAAGGTACAATCCACAGAACCACGGAGGTTAGGTGTAGAGTATGGGACTAGGGGGGCATGGGAAGATCTCCTAGGACCTAGAATAAAAGTTCCATACCTCATCCGTCATAACTATCTATTCTATGGCCCTTTCCTAGGGAGAATCATCTGTGTCCTCTACTCCCTTACGTAAGTGGAGAGGCAGAGAAGAAAGGGAATGGGGGAATATGGGGCAAGATAGCGAAAATAAAGGGCAATTTGAGTGGTAGTATGGAGGCGACTCACAGTAGACACTTTGTGACATAATGCATATACATAGGAAGCGATCTAAATGAAATTACCAAATAACCACATAGATAGGTGATCTCTTGTTATCAGATGAAGCTTCCAGTACTGAGAACGGGCTACATCTAATTGATTTGTTGTCCAAAGGAGTCCTGTGAGAAACTCCAAATAACTGTTGCCAAGACTAGAAGTTGCTACCTGTAAACCGAAAGCAAAGCCCCATTGCTGAAGACAACACCTACACACCTCAGTGAGCACAAAGTCAAGCTGGTGCCTACATAGAGCCTTCACCCTTACATGCTATTGTCTTGAACAAGAAGGTACTCTGCATACTACCAAAGGAGAAATCATAAACACCAACAGGACAGCAAACACTGGGAGCTATAACGGTGTCCCGCCTGCAAAATATGCTAGAGCAATAGTGGCATAATGCGTATATGAGTAACCAATCAATATCTGATTTGACTTAAGGCCCACTCACTCCACAAGACTGTTTGTGGGAGGAACCATTCCCCAGCTTTGAATCCTGGACTGTACAAGCACAGTGAGATGGATGTGCACATGGATACATTTATTCTTTCTCTTCGTAACTGTGGGTACCTTTGGTTTTTCATCTTCCTACCTTTTTGGCTTCTGAGATATGATGGGCCATAACTTAAAAAGTTGTGAGCTAAAATGAAATTGTTTCACCTTAAGTTTCTTTTCTCAGATTTTTTATTATCACAGCAACAGGTTATGAAACTAGGGCAGCATCTAATGAGCAAAATCCAGAATCAAAACAGAAAAACAAGCTTATACACGAAAGCAATAATGCATTCTTCATAAATGAAATGCATAATCTATTCAGGATATTTTTTTTTCCTTTTCAGATAGTACCATATCTATAGTTTGGTCCCACTGATAAGGCTTGGTGTAGATGGTACAGACATTTGTTGTATATGAATGATAAATAGCTCTTCTTTGGAGAATAACTGATTGTTAATTGTAAATCCATTGTGCCAGTCCTTATCAAGCATGAGTTAATGCAGTTGGCTCAATGGAGTACTACTGTTACTAGTCCACAAACTAGGAAGCAAAGAAGTTAGCAAACTTGTCTAAGATTTCACATTTTCTTCCAGGGGTTTATCTTACAGGATTACTGGTACACTCACAGAAAGTGTAAACAAAAGGTTCTTCACGTAAGCATTGTTTACAAGATGAGAAATAACAAACATTCAGCAATTAGGGTAAGGGTAAATAAATTCTGGTAATTCTCACAATAAACTCTCTTGTAGTTATAAAAGGCCAGCTGATATGGTCTCTAAGACATATGGTATAAAGAAGGCAAAGCTTTCCTATTGAGGTTGCCTTGTTCTGCCTCCATATGAAGGCTTTCGCCTTGTCTTATTGTTTCTTGTTTTTCCCTGTTTGGCTGTTGTCTTGTGGAGGCCTTCCCTTTTGTTGAAGAGGGAATAAACAGAGAATGGATCTGGGAGAGGGGAACTAGAGGATAGTTAAGGGTCTACACTACAAGGTTTGCAATTTACTCTTCAATGGTTCAATGGGAAACATCAGAGTTGTAGTAGAAATGTTGGGAAGTCTGTCACTTTGAGATACAAAATTTAAATAAAGGCCTGTAACTTCCTGTTATAACATGATGCAGAGGTTATCCATTGGATCCAGAGCAAACTCCAAGGCCTGCAGAAGATACTACTTCCTCTATTCCTCTTGCCACAGCCACCAGTCCTGTCTTATTCTCAGGCTCCTGAAACCTGTTGAGCCTCGTCCCTTCTGAGGGTCATGGGTCCTTTTTAAAAATTATTATTGAATGCTATGCTCCTGATTTTGAAGCAAATGTCTCCTACCATTACTTATTTCCTCTTAGAGTTGCCTATCCAGAAACAGACACTCTTTTCTTATGACTACAAATACAGGTCATACACCACCTTGCTTTATTTTCTTCAAAGCACAAATATCTATCTAAAATTACCACAGTCATTTATTATCTTGTTCTACTTGTTTTCAAGCCTTTTCTGGTAGATTATAAGTTCCTTAGGGACAGAGATGGAATCAACCTTATTTGTTTTCTGTGTATTATATTCCACCTAATGCCTGGACATTAAAAGAACTAATAATTATTGATGTGTCCTATGTATTTTTAAAGATATGTATAAGTAGTTATATCTATTGAGACTTTCTAGACCTCAGTTTTCTCATATATTAAAAAAAATTGTGATCTGAGGCTTGAAAGATGGATCAGCAGTGAATTGCACTTTCTACTCATGAAGAGGACTAGTTTGGTTTGCAAACTGTTCAGGAAGGTCAAAACCACCTGTAACTCCCATTCCAGGGGATCCAACTGCCCCTTCTGGTCTCTAAGGAGACCTACATTCATACATACAGAGCCACACATGGAAACTCTCATACACACGTAATTTTAAAAACTAGAATAATTCTTAATAGTCATGTGCTGATATAGCTACTATCTACCTCATAGGATTATCTACTAGATGATGGAATCAAAAGGTTAACACAGTGCTTGGCATACAATATGCAACCAAAAATTATTGAACATAGTCACAGAAGGAAAGTACCAGTTTGGGACCTAGAACATATTCTGTATTCTTTTATAAAAACCTATTTTATTTTTATTGTATGTGTATTGGGATAAGGCTCCGTATATATACCACATGAATATCTGATTCTCAAAAGGGCCAGAAGAAAATTTCAGACTGCATAGAACTGGGGCTACAGATAGTTGTGAGATGTCAAGTGAGTGCTGGGAACTGAACCAGGACACTCTGCCATAGGAACAGAGCTCTTAAGAACTGAACAATTTTTTTAGCCCTCTACTATGTGTTTTAAAACTTGAATGGTGATGTGTTCACAGATTTCTCCTGAGTTGCTATTCCAGATGACAAAAGATTCAGTAGAGACAAAGCCTTACTACCCAAAGCCTACGAATTCACAATATATCAAAATGCACTTTCTATGAAGATAACTATGCAAGGGAACAAACAAAAGCTATTAGTAATTTTTTCTTCCTTTGAGATCAGATCTCACCACATGAAACCCAGTTTGACCTTGAACATATGTGTTTCCTGTCCCAGCCTCACCAGTACTAAGTCTACAGGTATATAATATCATGACCAACTTGGCTTTATTTTTAAGTTTTTTTCAATACTCATGAATAAGAAAGTTGTTCATATTTCAAAAGATGTGTTTTTAGGATATTATTATATACTATAAAATTTCTCATACATTTGTACTGTAACTTAGCAAATTTTTAATAGCCAAAGTTCTGGATTTAAAAATTAATTCTTCAGAAATAAGCCTTTTTTAAAGAAAGCATCATTTCTGGGTGTTCACAGATAAAGAATGGCTAATGTCTAATTAAGGTTACAAGTTAAGGGTGAGTGAATCAAAGCTCTCTGTAGGCTTCTGGCTTCCTGTATGCTATTGCTCTAAGCATAATCAAATATTTATTGAGTGTCCAAGCCGAGCTGAAAGTGAAAGAGATATGTAAGACAGACCTTCAGGGCACATTTTTTATTAACAAAATGTTTAAATTAAAAAAAAAAAAAAAGAATCTCTGTTGAGTGTCTGCATAGGACAGCTGTTTAATCTATTATACTCATGGCAGGAGGACCCCACAAAGAAAATCACAAATCCAAATCCCAGACATAGAAGGGTGTTTTAAATACAAGAAAAAGGCCTATAATTTTAAACTACTCTTTTTACTTATCCATCTGTTAGTTTTCCTGTTGCGGCAAAGACAGGAAAGGAAAGGATTCTGGAGAGAGGCAGAACTTAAGATTGTCCCTTGGAAAATGAGCTGTAACAAAGACCTCCAGTATGTGCTGGCCTTCCCTCGCCTGCAGACTCCCATCACAAACACACAGAGGCCATTGTCAACACTCCCAGGTACTTCCCTCAGAGTAATAAAAGTTACTTCCACACATAATTCATTGGCAACATTTTAAAAGTACTTTGTTTTTCCTTCTCTCTCAAGTATCTGCTGATGAGTTGTATGGGTCAAAGTGACAGGAGCCACTCAGAGCTTAAGTTTGTATTTGCAGAGGTCATGCTGATGTCTGTTCATTCGGAAAGAAATAACTCAAGAAATGAATACTTGGTCATGAATATACTGTATAAAAGCAGCTGGTCTTGCAGATGATTTGAGGGTTTAGCTCTAGTCCTTGTAATTGGTTTTTCACATGCTCATGTTGGATTTATCATGATTCCCCAAATTATATTTTAATGGTTAAAAAACAGTAAGTGGAGAAAGACCAAAGTACAAGAGCTGGAGGGATGGCTTAGTTGTTACGATCATATACTGGTCTTACAGGGGTCCCTAGTTCAGTTCCCAGTGCCCACACAAAGAGGCTCACAACCACATGTAACTCCAGCCCCAGGGGATCTAACATTCTTTTCTGGCTAAGTGTGGCTTAGCTAAAATGGTTGCCACACTCCCCAAACACAACTTTTAAATAGTGCGCATGCATCCAGATGCACTCAAATAGTCATTAGAGTACCATTCCACTGGCCACAGAGCCAGGTGAGGAGATACAGTTTAGTACTCTGAATTCTGCCTCCCTCCATACATATCTATACATAGACATATATAGATACATAGATATAGATGTTAAGAAATTGGTTCTTGCCAAATGTTTTGCCACAGAGATAACCCTCAAACCTCTTCCTCTACTCCTCTTTTTATGGACAATATGAAGTTCTAACCGGCAAACCTGCAGCTTCCACGTTTTGATATAGAAGACTGAAAAGGCATAATGTACACTCCAAAGAGAGTTCTTCTTATATGTTTTAAAATTCACAAGCCAACCTTGGCTCAATGCTAGCAAAGGGGTCTAGTAGCTCTCTGGGAAGGTACTCCTCCTTTGCATCTCTCATAGCTGAGGAAAATACAACAGAGTATAAGAAACTTTCCCTACACTAAAAACTCAGTCCAAGACCTTTGCCAGGAAACTCTGTGATCTCAAATAGCCCAGGCAATCCTGGGACTGGAATTAATACCTTATCTTAAAACTCTTTGCAGGCACTGCTGTATTAGAAATGCTAGAGGCACAGAAATAAATGACTAAGAAGAAAACCATCCATGCAGCAATTCCAAGCCTAACAGCCTCCTGCTTGTGGAAAATTTTCACTCTTTCATCAAATATTCATTGGTGTTTTCTCTAAAACTGTCTTTTGTGAGTTTCTGTAAGTAGGCCAAACATACATACATACGTGTGTTTGTGTGTGATATAATTTAATCAAGCCAATGAATATCTGACAATGGCAGTCTAGCAAAAAAACACTGAAAGGGAAAAGAATTAATGGCATCCCCCAGAACATGCAGGAAGAAAGCTGAAGAGGACTTCCTTGTTACTGCGCCAGTCTCTCACCCATCCCACCTTCCCACTCAGCTATGTATATGTGAACGCAAGGTGCTGCTAACCTATTCGTAGGGAAGAAGGTGTTCTCAGTAGTTTTTATTTTGATCCATAAATCATGCTATTCTTTTATTACTTTCTGAAGAGACTGCTTTTTCAGGGAATTATAGTAGCTGGAACAAGTCAATTCTGGAAGCCATATCCTTACTCTGTGATTGATTATAAAGTATTTTTATAATACTGACACCAAATCATGAAATAAAGTTTGCGGGATGCCATTTAGGATAAACTGATAAATTAAATATAAAGAGAAACTCTCCTTTTTTTCCAGGGGACACCCACATGCTTTGTGATTATGTTAGCGTTTATACACATAGCCTGTGGGTCTTTCAAGACAAGAACAATATGAGAAGAGACAAGAAGAGAGGAAATCAGGCTATTGGTATGGCCCAGTGTATAAAGTATTTTCCCTGTATGTGTGAGGACCAAAGTTCAGATCCAACCATCCATATGAATGCTGGGAAATGGGATGGGGTAGCAGCCTACCTATAATATCAACCCCAGGGAGACAGAGATAGGTGATCTCCAAAGCAAGCTGGTTAGACTGACTGGCAAGTTCTAGGTTCAGGAAGAGGCCCTACCTTAATACATAAGGTAAGGAGCAATCAATGAAGACAACCATCATTGAACTCCTGCCTACACACACACACATACACACACACACACAAATGCATGTACCTACACACATGGAAACATGCAAAGCATACTACACACACAAAGACAGAAAGAAGTGTGTCTGCACATAATGCACATAATAGGTAGAAATAAGGTATATAGGAAAAAAAATAAGTAAATAATCAGGAAAGAGAGGTGAGCAGCAAATATCCAAGAAGGTGCTGCTTGCCTCGCTCCTGTCATAGTAACAGCTTACTAGATAAATATTCTTATCCCTTTGGCTTCCTAGAATCAGAGAAGGCAATCTTCCTCTGTGCAGATTTAGCACACCACTAAGAACATTTGGAAATTAATAACCACCATTTGAGGATGAAAGTAAAACATTGTTTCAAAAATAGCAAGTCATACAGAGCAAGTACCAGCCTGAATTAATTTGGTATCTGCTTGGAGCTACTGAAAACAGCTATATGCAAATTCATATTATAATGATCTTATGAAAATGTATTTTTTTGCTCACATAAATATAGTGCTAAACAGCTATGGCATTATATCTAGATCCAAATTTCAGTCTATGCACATATTGCTAAATGTCAGATGTATTCATATTCATTTATATCCGAATGCTGCATTGAGTGGAAAACTATAAATCATTCATTCCAAAATAAAAATAAAAATAAAAAGGATATGCAGCCATATTTAGCACCACAGATGAACTTTATTTATTTTACAGTTAGGTGGGGAAGTGAATAAGCATTTTCACACAGAAGCTCTGACTGAAAACTTAACCAAACTGCAAAGTACACTAGCTCCCACACATCCTTGTTTCTCCTCGGAATATCAGTTGTCTTACCCTCTCATTCTTTCATCTTCGGTGCAAAGTCTCTATTCCCGTAAAGGCCTTCTTTACTGGAGCACATGACACAGGGCAGGCATCACAGAATATTCTGCCTATGTCCACACGAATCATTCTCTATCCCATTCAATTGTTTGAATTTCTCAAAAAATGGAAAACTGGTGAATATGTTCAATGGTCCTAATCAGATTTATTTATTTCATTCATCCATTGAATTACCTACCAGAAGTCAAGCTGTGTAAATTTCTCAATAGCTATTCATTCTTCGATTTTTCCCACTGTTATTGATCGCTTTGGAATATGTCAAAGCCAAGGTCAGAATTTCTTTCTTCACTAGTTTTTCTCCCCTTAGTGACCTTAGCTGATCTCATGACATTGAATGTCATCCACCTGCTAATAATTTTATATGTGATATCTAGCTGCAGCCCTCCATAGAGCCTCATAAGATTCATAAGGACCTATCTTCTTGACCTTCCTTCTTGTTCCTCTCCTGCCTGGAACACATACTTTCCCAGTAAGTAATCTAGAGCATTTATTCAAAATTTTGTCGAATATCTCTTCCCAACATGTCACCTTACTGTGGTTTAAAGCGGCACATTTCTAAGTTTCTTCTCTACTTTTTTATTTCTGTGTTGATAACCACTATTTGCCTCTCATGAGCTAGAAATGGAAAAGGTAACAATGAATCTGTTCTCCATCTACCTCTCTCTCAAGTTAACACTTCCCTGAAGCCCATCAAGACAGATTCAGTTCAAGATTTCACTGGATTTAGAAGGCCCAAAATATGGAGTTTCATTCCTATATCTGAGGAGGAAGGCTCCCTGACCAACTGCCTCTGTACTCCTGTTAGCTGCTTTCCCATAGCTCCCTGGAGCCATGATTCTACACATCCCTCTAACTTCCCAATTTGTCATGCTTTGTGAACTTAAACCACCTTTAATAATATCAATTTTGCATAAAGTATTGTCCCTACATGTCAATGAACAAAGTGTTTGTCATTATGCGGGGCCTAACACAATTATTTCTTCTTCACAGAGTAGCTAATAACTACTGCAGAATGTGCTATAAAGTAAGTAATTTACTAGGATCTTATCATTCACTGTTTAAACAAGCAAATTACAAAGGTGCTAACAATTTCTAATACACATATGTAAAGAGAGACATAAAGTTAGAAAATTTGTCTTATGTCATAGTTAATAAGTAGCTGAGCTAGGGTTTGTATGTAAGCCCATCATTGCAAAGCATAGATAACAAAACTTCCAGTAAACAGCTAACCTGATTTTTAAATGAGTTTTCTGCCTTTAGGAAGCAGAGGTCATTTTGAAATCATTCGTTTGCTGCTTAGAGATAAGAACTACGGATCACAAACTCTAAAAAGAAGCCTCAATTAGCCAAGAGGTAATTGCAAGAATTCACTCTCAAACACAATTTTAGATCATATAAAAACATACACCTGTGGTGGGGATATCTGTGTGATGAGTAGAGATGGCCTTAGGGCCATTATTACTTAGTCACCCTATATAGCTACAAGTAACATAAAAAAAAAAAAAAAAAAGACTGGAGCTTGTTATTACCGACCACTCAACTTACTTGAAGGTCACCTTGTGCATTTAGCATGACCTCTGCAGTGTTACTCTGTGGGTATCTGTCTATGCAGTCATTATTATACTCCTAAGTTTTGAATACCTGGTAGCAGCTTCATTTCACCAAGCTTATCATTAGAAGTTACTTATTGTTGCTTGTTGGCCTTGCACATCACATCCCACCCCGATGTGCGTTTGATAAAGCCTCCAAAGGCAGCCTCAGGAGGTCTCCATAGGAATAGCCCCAAGGCTGTCTCCAAAGTAGCCCTGTCTCAGTTGCCATGGTAAACAACCAGGCAGATTGCTATATTCAGTTCTCTGCCAGGGTCGCCATGGTGACTGCAAAGGCCTGCTCCTTAGAAGGACCTCACAAGGGCAGGTTTCCATGGTGACACCCATCCTGCATATTTCCAAGCAACATCTTTTTGGTTGTTCAGTGACCAATCATGGAAGATTCATCTGTGGGTGATTCTGGAAGGTCACTGATAATGCATCATAGTACATAGGGATTTTCGTTTGTATAAAACACATGACTGTGATGGGCATATCTATGTGATGAGAGAAAGGACTCATATACACATTATTTGAAAACATATATGGAGAGTTTTACAAATCCTTAAACTAATCTTTGTGAATTATGAGGCAGATCTGTTTTGATAAGCAATAAAATAAAAAATAAAACGTTAAAGCCTGTCATGAATATATATTATAAATATAATAAAAAACCTTGCAATGTTTCTGTCAAATATGACTGCTTCAAACCTTCATTTCAAATGTTACATGATATAATGGAATAATCAAATTTTAAAATTTTTCCTAGTTTTATAAAAATGATGGGAATATTAAATACAGTGGCATCAAACAGAAAACACACATATGTGCACAAAACATACATGCACAGAAATAAAGAAAGAAAAAAAAGAAAGAAAGTAACTTTAAATTAAAAAAATAAAAATATAATATAGGAAGGAGGGCTATTCTGAACAAATGGTGCCATTGTAAATCATGTCGCTGCTTTCTGGAAATTTTAAAGTCTAGTATTTACTCCAGCAGAAAATTTCTTCTAACCACTACTTTTAGAGGTTGTTAAAATAATTTTTAAAATAGAAAATAAATTCTAGTGTTTAAGTGATTTAATTAAAGTTTCTGTATATGTGTCTACTCTTTATTCTTCCTAGTAGACTCTAAAGAAAACAACATATATAAGCCTGTATAAAAACGACTAATTCTCTTTTTTATCTTCCTTGTTATGTAAACAAAAAAATTTGACTCTTCCTTAGATCACCAAGCTCCTGAATGTACATTTCCCATTATCCTCCTTTATGGATTCTTTTCTCCAGCTCTGTCCACCACGGCCCACTACTCCCCATTCACATTCCACTCAGACAATAGAATTTCAGTTTGGAAAATGACACAGAATTATCTTCTGTAATAGAATGTCATAGTTTCTATAATCTAAAATTACAAAATTTTCTATAATATAGAATTTCAGTTTGAAAAATTACATAGAATTAGGAAACGTGGTATCAAGGATTGGCACTCTCTGATAGGATGTGTCTTAGTTTGGGCCAGGCATCAGCTGGACATTCCCTCAATCTCTGCTCTACCTGCTCTATCTTTATCCCTGAACATCTCATAGGTAGGGCAAATTTTGGAGTTGAAGTTTTTGTGGGTGGTTGGTGTTCCCTGCCCTTTACTAGAAGACTAGTCTAGTTAGAGGACATCCTCTTCAGTCTGTATGGCATCTGCTCCTAGGAGTCTCTGCTTGAGTCCCTCATAGGCAGGAGCCTACCCTGACTTACCTGACTTAGATTGCCTGCTTGTCAGAGACGTCTCCACCTTCAGTTTCTCTTTTCTCTACAGGCCTTCTGTCCTTTTTTCCTTGCTCTTCTCAGGGCTGTTCTCCACCCTCTTAACTCTCTGTGACCCACCCCCTCCTACCTTGTTCCCTCTCTTCAGCCATTACCTCTGTCTATTCTATTCCCTTCTGAGAGACTTTATGCATCTTCACTTGGGTCTTCCTTATTACTTATCTTCTTTGGGTCTGTGCCTCATAGTTAAGCTTTCAGACAGGAGCCTGTCAGAGTCTTCCTCTGAGAGGCTCTATCCAGCAGCACCTCAAAACAGATGTAGAGACTCACAGCCAAACATGGGTGATGCATAGGAGATATTGTGGAATGAAGGGATGAAAGAGAAAGGGAACCAGAAATGACAGGAGCTCCACAAGAAAAACAACAGAGCCAAATAATCAAGGCCAAGAGGGGCTTGCTGAGACTGAAGCATCAACCAAGGACCATGTATGAACTGGACCTAGGTCCCCTACAAAGATGTAGCAGATGGCAGCTTAGGCTTCAAGTGAGTACTCTAGTAAGGGAAGTGGGAACTGCATCAAATTCACTTGCCAGTTTTTAGATCGATTTCACCTGGAGGAACTGCCTTGACTGGCCACAGGGATTGAGGACACTTCTGGTGCAACTTGATGAGCTGGGGTGGGTGGGAAAAGGAGTGAGGGAGGGAAAGTAGGTGAGACTTGGAGGGGAGGAGGGAAGAGGCTACAAGGATGTAAAGTGAATAAAATAAATAAATGAGAAAAATATGTAACCTTCTTAAAAAAATAAATGAAAAAAGAAAAGACACATGAGTAAGGTTCCCAGTCAAATTTTTATGAAGTGTCAGTGTTTTTCACAAAACTAAATTTTAGCCTTTAGCAAGTTCTCCTGGATCAGAGCAGTCATTGTGATTTTTATTCTTCCATTAAATATCTATTGAGCTGGAGGCCTGCTACAGGGTAGGCTCCTGAGAGGATATGGGTGTGATTCTAGCTGAGAATCTTAAGGGGAGAAGGGAAAAGGGGGAGAGGGGGAAAAGGGGAGGGGGGATTAAGACTGAAGTGACCACCTCCTAGACAGGTAGGACTAGTAGAAGGAGGGAATCAACAACCTACCAACAAAACCTGTGATCCAAAAATTATCCTGCCTACAAGAAGTGCAGGGATAATGAGGAAACAATGATAGAGGGAAAGTCCAACCAATAACTGGCCCAATCTGAGACCCACTCCACGGTAGAAAGCCATACCCTGACACTAATAATGATACTCTGCCATGCGTGCAGACAGAAGCCTAACTTGACTGTCCTCTGGGAGGCTCTAGCCAATAGCAGATTGAGACAGATGCAGGGACTTGCAGCCAAGCGTGGGGTCAGAACTCTGGGGGTCCTGCAGGAGTGTCGGGAGAAAGATAGAAGGACCTGGATGGGACAAGAACCTCACAAGAAGACCAACAGAGACAACTAACCCAGTCACATGAGAGCCTTCAGAGACTGAGATATCAACTAAGGATCATGCATTATCTAGACCTAGGCCCCTTGCACATATGTAGCCAATGGGTAGCTTCGTCTTCATATGGGGTGCCTGGCAAGTGGAAGTGGGCTGTTTCTAACATGGACTCTATTGTCTGCTTTTGGATCACTTTCCCCTGGCAGTGTTGCTTTGCCTGGTCTCAAGGGTTGAAAAGAGGTTCAGTCTTGATGTGACTTGATGTGCTGGGGTATGTGGAGGGGAAATCCCAATTTTCTGAGGGGAAGGGGAGAAGAATGAGAAGTGTGTGTGGGGGGAATTGGAAGGAGAGGAGGGAGAGGGCACCCTTGGGATGTAAAATAAGTCATAAACTAATATAAAATTTAATTAAAAAATTCTCAAAAAAATATATTGAGTGACTAGCATAGTTCGCACAGTGCAGGCTGCAAACACTCAGTAGACTAAGCAGCAATTCCTGCCCTTCAGGTGATTAGATTATGGATAGGGAGATTTGGAGAGGAGGCCAAACAGGTCTGGGAGTTGGGGGGGATATAGGAGATTTTGAAGGAAACAGGAAATAAAATGTCATGTTGTAAAGTGATTAATGCAAGAAGCAGCAATCAAAAACCACTACGAGGTCAAGCTCAGGAGGCTACAATACTACAGTTTCACAGGGGGCGTCCAGGATTCCCTCACCACCAGCTTGATCAAGTGTACTCAATACCTATTCCATGACAGTCTGCGTATTTGTTTAAACTAAGAAAGTATTCTTCATAGAGCATCCAACGTAAGATAATGTGCATGAGTCAGTTCCTCTTTGTCTTCACTGTGAAGCAGGGCAGGTCACAACAGTCATCAGCATCCCCTCCAGCCCCACTGTGTTTCAGCAGCCACTAGACTGACACAAACTCTCCCCTCCACGTCTTCCTCAAGTATGAAAGCACAAAGAGTAATTCTACTCTGGGAATACTGTGCTGAAATATGTAAAGGCAAAAAAATAAAAGCACTAAAATGTTGTGAACACTACAATGTAATGTCAAAAATTAAATTACTTTGGAGTACTCCAGCAATATATATAATTGGGCAGTGGAATAGAAAAATCGTTGATCAAAGCTGAGAATTAATGTTTCCCCATAATGGTGAAATCTATGAATTCATTGAAATAACTGTTTTCATAACTGAAATCTCCCATATTTTTAAGGAAGGACTTAACCCTTTAGAAGGAGTATATTTGTCAAGACACTTGCAAACTATGAATATTTTCTCTGAGTACTGACCTGAAATTATGTTAAGTGCTTTTATACCCACTTCCAACATAATGTGTATTTTTTTAGAGCAAAACAAACCAAAACAAAACAATCAAAAACAAAACAAAACATCAGATTTCTATTTCCTTACAGATCAAGTCAATGGAAGTTACAAAGACAGAAAAACATGACTACTAAGCTTGAAGACTTAAAGAATAATATGTTAGAGTTTTTAGAACTTTGAGTATTATTTGCTGAATATTGAGAAATGAGCTCTATGTTGACTATTTTAGACAGTGACTTCTGAATATTCTATTAACAAATTTAAAAACATACCAGATCAGCATCAGCCTTTTTGTAGGTCAAAGCTTCAACTTTTGAATCCAGTTCTGTTTGTATTTGATCTCTTCTCTTCATGACACCCTTCATTTCAAAACAAAAAGGATAAATCAAGTTGGAGTTTGCTCTCATAATCTTTGCCATAACAACTACTTATATTTTATTTTAGAATATAAACAATCTTCAGGAATATATTTCTGATGTAATCAGTCATTTGGGAATATATTTTCATAGGTTAGATTTCTTTACTTTTTAAAATATCAACTGAAATCAAGTATTTAAATTATTTTTATAAATGTTTTATTAGGTTTCACAATGCACATTTTATCAGTTTAAGCATTACATACATGCTTAATATTTGATGGCAAAGTCTTCAAAGAGGGCAGAGAACAGAACAAATAAGCAATAAAGGTCAATGAGAGCAACAGAAACATATGTTCCATCATCCGCTGCTACACCGGAGAGGTCACCTGAGTCACTAACCTGGAAATGTCTGTAATCAGTAGAGTATCTCCTTTGACCCAAAAAGGACAGTTAATCAAACCAGCAATTAAAGCACAAAATCAGGGTACTAGGACATAAATTCGCATCTTAAGAATTTCACTGTGCTCAAAATGTATAAATATTCATTCATTAGCCAAGGTTTGATGAGAAATCATGGCTTCTCCGGTGTACTGATAGCCCGATCTTGTCTTCTGGAATAATTATACCTTCATGTTTAAATGTTTTCAAAGTTAGAACACCTTTGGGAATCAATGAAAATGTAGACCCCGTCTACACCTTTACTACATTTTCCATGTCTTTCACATTGCTTTCACTTTTCTCACGAGATTTAGACTGAACATCATAGACAGGAGTACTTGCCCCCTACAGTCATTTTTCACTGGGTTTAGCAATGTTAAGTAGGGGAGTATTAAAACTGACCCTGGGTTCGGAAACAACTCAACCATTGACAGAAGAGGAGCAGCACACGAAGAGAAGTTTTTCAGAAGGAAGCATGGGGACTCAAGGTGCTTGGAAGTAAAAAAAAACCAGGCTCTGAAGCATTTCAATGAGAACTCCACGGCAGTGGGTTAAAAATGTTTCAGAGATTATTGAGTCAAGTTTCTCTCCCAGCAGAATTTCCCCTCTCTGATAATTTATAGGCAGTTGAGAGCAGGTAGGCTAAAGGGCCCTGCAAGGTCCCATGTGTCTGTGAAGATCCATAGGCTCTTAATAGTTGCTAGAGGAGGGAGAGAGCGTTTCTTCAGTGGTGGGACCGCAGAGAAGTCACTCCTGTTCCTATAAAGCACACCTATTTGCTCTTGTAAGCAACCCAATGAAATCTAGGGAGTCAAATCAAACATCGGTCAGTTCATCAACAAACAAGGCATGAAAGTGGAAGTTGGAAAGAAAAAATACTATATGTAGTGGGAAGGCGACAAGAAAGGGCAATGAGGGTACAAATATGATGAAAATATATACGTGTATGAAGATGCCATATGAAACCAATTTTGCATAACTAGGGTAAACTGTATAAGTACAACATTATTCAAAAAGAGATTAATATTTTCCCTAACATCAGATAAAACAATAGAAAATTCAACTGTGTCACAAATTCCTTTATATCATTTAATTTTCATAATGTTAAGACACATTTTCTTTGCTGTAATCGATTCATACGATATTTAAATGATTCATATTATATTTAAATCCCATATACTTAAGATCTGCTTCTGTGTTGTGCATCACATTTACAAATATATTTTGAATAGAAATTATATTTTATAAGATAACTGGTAAAAATTAGACAATTTTAGTCATTATTTTATCAAGGTATCACTATTCTTCATTTAACTCAGATAAAACGATCTCAATATAAAAGAGAAGCAAAAATGTAATATAAAACTACTGAATATATCACTACAAGAATTCAGTCCACTGAGGAGCTACATAACAAATCATTCTAGTGGCTATTTTATTTCTCATAACTTTAATTACATATGATTTTGTTCTCATGATGCCTAGCTTGGCTTAACATAGGGATAAATACTACCTAGTTGATGGAAGAAGATAAACAAGCCAGAAGAATCGAAAGGAGAGATGACTAATGAGAGAAAACCAAGAGATGTGGCAGAGGCAACAGATGGGGATAAAGAAGACTCCCCTGCCATGAAGCATGGAGTCTCTGGTAATAAGGAGTACTTGTTTATGGAAGACTTCCTAGAATCCAGGTAAATCAAAAGTTTAAAAAGTTCACACACAATCTAATGATTCTCTCAAATAAAGCCTAAACCTGGGAAACAAGAGAAATACCTCATGTTAAAAAAACAAAACAAAACACCAAAAAACATTCTTGGAAACCAACGGTATATGATACCAGAAATCAGTCATGATGGCTCCGATTATAAACAGAAGGGGCTAAGTTGGAATATTCACTTTTATTCCTCCACCTTTTATCCTCCACCCTCTCCCTAAAACTAATCTAAATCTAAATCTAAAGCCAGAAGTAGCCTGCTTTACTGTACAACATAGTGAGAACACAGGGCAGCACATGACAAAAAAACAAAAACAAAACAAACAAACAAAAAACACTGGCAGTGAAAACAGCATTACCAAATGCAAGAATCAGGAAGTCTTAAGTTGAACTGGTAAAGAAGAATGTAAAATGCATATATAAAGAACAAAAGCCATTTTGTTCTTTTACTTTATCATTTTTCCACTTTATATTTTACACACGGTATAAAAGAACACTTTAACGTGGAAGATTTCAGAAGATTTCTGAAGGCACAGCACATATAAAGACCTTACTCAATTACTTTCTACATAATATATACATAATACATATGAAATATATTTTCAAATCATAAATGGTACAAGAAAGTAACTCTCAAGGCAATGAATCTATAAAGCATAGACAAAAACATGTTTGAAAGTAAAAAATTTAAGTAAAAAATTTAAATGTTAGAAGAATGGTCCTTCAGTAAATCTTGATTAAGGATGCTTTGGATTAATGACAATCCTGTAAATTGTTGGTGTTCCTACAGTCTTGGTCTGTGTTCTCCCAGCCACTGGTTCGTGGATACAGTGAACAGATATCTTTTGGACACATACAAGTAAAACATCCAACAAGGACAGGAAAGAGTGGTGGAAACCCAAAGACAGAATCAAATAGGCAATAACAGTGAGTCTTAGAGGGTCATACCATTAACATCTCACTGTAAAGCACATATTCATGGACAATGGGCAGCAAGGCCTCTGACAGGCCAGACATCCGCTTCTCAGTGGCTTTGCAGCACTGGTCAATGCAGCTAGCGATGCCTTTCAGCGTGTCAACGAGCTCTTCCTCTGATGCTGACCAGAGAAGATGAATAGGGCCGTATTCTTTCATTTCATCAAAATAGTCTGAAAAAAAAAAAGGTGTCTTGGTCAATTTACATTTTTTAAAGATTTATCTTTATTTGTGTTCATTTGGTTGGTTGTGTGAGTATATGCCACTTGTGTTCAGGAGACCTCAGAGAGCAGAAAAGGGTGCTGGGACCCCTGGAGCTAGATTTTCAGGGTGTTGTGAGCCCACATTCTGTGATATAGCAGTAAGCACTCTTAACTATTGAGCTATTGCTCCAGGTTGAAAAATTCTTATATAGTATGCAAGGGCATTGTCTCATTCTTACATTTGGATATAAACAAATGCCTATATATATTATTATATATATTATATAATTATATTATATTATCCATCATTAACTAGCCAAAATTCTAGAGTGTACAAGACTGTTTCTGAAGTGCTACTAAGTATAAACAAAATGAGATGTCTTTTTCACTATCCTTGCTTGAAAAAATATACAACCATCAGAGCTAGTTAAAGATGACCAATCCTCACTTAGAAAGATAAATGAGATGTGCATTGGACGTATGACAGGAGTCTACTACAGAAGGCATCTGAAAGACTCTACCTAGCAGTGTTTCAAAACAGATACTAAGACTCAACCAAACCTTCAGCAGAAGGGGAGTTAGTATGACGTGGAAAGGACAGGAGCCCCACAAGGACCAAATATATCTGGGCACAGGGGTCTTTTCTGAAACTGTTTCTCCAACAAAAGACCATGCATGGATATAACCTAGAACCCTTGCTCGGACGAAGCTTATAGTAGCTCAATAACCAACTGGATTCCCATAGTAAGGGGAAGAGGGACTATCTCTGACAGGAACTCAATGGCAGGCTCTTTGACCTCCCCACCTCCCAAGGGAGAAGCAGTCCTGCTAGGCCACAGAGGAGGACTTTGCAGCCAGTCCTGAAGATACCTGATAAAACAGGGCCAGATGAAAGGGGAGGAGGTCCTTCCCAATCCGTGGACTTGGAAAGGGGCAGGGAGAAGCTGAAGGAGGGAGGGTGGGGTTGGGAGGGAATAAGGGAGCGGGATACAGCTGGGATACAGAGTTAATAAAATGTAACTAATAATAATAAACAATAAAAAAGCTTCCACCTTTCATATAAATATGTGTAGATATTTTATCTAAGTGTATCAGAGCCAAGATTCTAAAAAGAAAAAAGTCTTTCTTCCTTTCTTTTAACTATATTAACGCTTGAACAGTAATTACTACCCACTAACTTGAGCAAAACTGTAGGCTTTCTTCCTTTATTTTCAAGAAATCACCATATACACAACAATATTATTCCCTGCATTTAACTGTCTTTCCACACAGTGTAATTCGCTGAAATCTATTCTGCCACTCAAAGCTATTACTGGAACATTTCTCTCTATGATCAAGATGTAGATTATCTTATGAGGATAAAAGTTTTAATCCAACTCTTTCATTTTTCTGAGTCTAAGCTCATCTCTGTTAAAGAGTGAGGACACTAAAACAGAAACCAAACATTTCATCAGTTCTGTTCTCAATACGTTTGTATATTCATGGTTCCTGTTAGGTAGCTAACTGTTTTTTACTACAGCCTTCTTTAAATCGCCCAGCATTCCCCTACACACCAACATTTAGTGACTTTCCCTGGAATTCAGCTAGTAATGTATGCATCTAGTACACGGAGGTCCGGGGCAGGCACAGCCATAACCTCTTCTTTACTCCATAGCACAGAGAAACAACATAGCATGTGGGAAACAGAATTCTGCAGAATAAACTGGGGAACAGAAAAAGAAAAGGAAACCAAACATTTTTAAAAGAATGTGCAGAATGAAAAGCATCAAAAGAGAGACTGCCAGTCATTGCCCTCAAATGTTTCCTGATGTGGATTTGAATGAATACCCTGCACAGGTCAGATTCCAAAACTCCTAAGGGAATTTGCATTATTTTGAGTGAAATCCTGTCTCCAGTTCTCTTAAGGAGGCTTCACATTTTTCTTCTTTTTTCATACAGTAGAGTTTGATCCTTTTTTTTTTTTCCCTACCCCAATTTCTCCCATATCCTCCTGTTCTTAAATAATGGAAAGTCTCCAAGTCTGGGCCAAAAGCGTACGCTCTGGAAATAAGAGCTCAAATTTAGCAAGTCTGTCAGAATCAAGCTTTGTTCACAAGGAGTGAAGTCCATTCAACGGTCTCCTTGCCTGTAGACTCAAAGCTTACGGACACCTTTGTGGCTCTTACAGGTAAGCAGTTTGCACAGCATGCTTCAGCTAGCTGTCCAGCCTAACTGTTCATCCCAAACATGCCTCACAGAGCTGGAATCATGGAAACTAGTTAAACTAATTAGCTTCTTGGGAATATGGAAAATGGTAAGCCACACACAGTGATGCATAACTAATGTCCTAGCATGGCCGAGTACATATTGAGACCTCATGCAAAGAGAGAAAAAGGGTAAGAAACACAAAAGACAAAGGGAAAAGGGAAGCGAAAAAGAGAAAGAAAGAAAATGACAAAATACAAAGTGGAGCAAACCCAGTGATTAAATCGCATTCAGATGCTACAAAGCGAAGACTGTACAATTAGGAAAACAATTTCTTACTTTCAGAAAAATAAAAGTACAGACATTACTTTCCTGTACTTTCAGGAAAGTAAATCATTCTGTTTTATATTTTAATTATTTCTTATGATCAATCCTCTGTATGTTTAGGTATGTATGAACGTATATGAGTGTGCTCATCCATGTGTCTACACATGGAGGCTAGTGGTTCATGTTTGGTGCCTTCTTCTATGGCTTTTACCAGTTATTTTCAGACAGGATCTGAAATGGGCTCCCCAGTATTTCTTGGAAGGCTGACTGTCCAGTGAGCTTCTGGGCTCCACCTGTCCCTGCTCCTCAGATGGGGAGTTACAAATGCCGTTGTGGCCAGAATCCCATGATTGCTGGAGACTCAGACTCGGTTTCCCATGCTTCCACAGCAAGCGCTTTAAACACTGAACCATCTCTTACCTCCATTCTAGGTTGCTTTTCTTTTCCCCCTTTAAATTTATTCATGTATTTATTTGGGGGAAGGTGTAGCCATGTGCCACAGGGTGCCCATGGAGGGCAGAGGACACCTTGAAGAAGTGTCTTCTTTCTCCTCGTGGCTGCTAATTACATAGTATAGACTAGAAATAAAATTTCCCTCTGACTGTCTTAAAGTACCTTACAGGCTAATGATGGACAAATTAACAAATAAGGAGTCAGTACAGTGACTTCTTTTGCAAGTGGCTCCTCATCTCCAGTACCAACATATATTAGAAAACATGTTTGCTGATTCATCGTCTCTTTATTAGTTTAAAATCAGAAAATAAAATCATTAAGCAATTGCAGTATAATCATTAATGACTAAAGAGCAGCATTGTTTTTTAAAAGCGGGTAATAGGAAAGACCTCCATTTTTCTAATACTTAAAACTTTATGACATACATGGAAGAAGCCATCCTACTGTTCTCTTCCTGTATAAGACACTAATACAAAAAATGCAATTCCTGAAATGCCATTCTTTGATTTTTGAGACATGGTCCATGCTGAATATTTGATATCAACTTCATAGAATGAAATCCAAAATTGGAGCTGGCATTACCATCATGTCCTGGTCTACATATGGAAACTAGAACAGCAAGAGCACCCTAAAACCAAATGGGGACTGGCCATGACTACCTAAGAACTCATCTCTAAAGAAATATGTGTGTGTGTGTATGTGTGTGTGTGTGCAGGGTGTGTGTCTGTGTGCAGGTGCATATTCATGTTTGTGTGAGTGAGTGTTCATTCATTAGTATGTGGGTGTGGGGGAAGATCAGAAGGCAACCTTGGGTGTGTTCCTCAGGGGCTGTTTTATGAGGAGGGTCCCTCAGTGTGACCTTAGGCTCACTGATTCAGACTTGTGGACAATGAACCCGGAGAGCTGCCTGCCTTGATTCCATGCACACGCCACCATACCCGGGTTTTGAGATGGGTGCTGGAAATCAAACTCAAGTCCTCATATCTGAGAGTGCGTCAAGCATGGTAAAGACGGAGAGAACTCCCGGTTCCTGAAAATGTTTCAAATGATGGCCGGGCATGAGCCGTTATTTATAAGGAAAACCCTGGCAGGGTCACCACAGCACACCACTGCAGCCAAAGTGAATATTGGAAAGAGGCTGAGCATCTGCATGACCAGTCTTTAATGGCCTCACCTACCCCTTTCTTCCTTGTAGATTCTCTGAGATATTTTGTCTATTAGGTTGATTTTCTGGCTAAAGGTTTCAATGAAGTTATTCATTTCCATGAACTCCTCTGGCCGGTTCTTCACTCCCCTCATGGAAGATGCTACCGCCCTGACAGTCTGCCCCATCCTGCTCAGCAAGCCAGGTCCTTGCTTCTTATAAGAAGACAATTCCTGGAAACAGAAAGCGAAATGACTACGGTAAGTCAACCAGCATAATTCCAAGCTGCAGCCAAGAGGAAGACAGTCAGAACAACACAGGGTCAGTGATTAAGAAAATGTGATAAGGAATCTTTTTTAGGCCTACTTATATTTTATGTGCACGTTTGTATATTTGCCTGCGTGTATGTACGCTGAGGATAATGCATGCACTGTCCTCAGAGCACAAAAGAGGGTGTTATATTCCCCCAAAACTGAGGAGAGAGGTAATCATGAGCTGAACTCAAGTTATCTGCAAGAATTTAAAGTGCTCTTAACCACTGAGTCATCTCTCCAGACCCCAAACTACATTTTAGAGCTGACATTCCGTATGAAAATGATCCAGAGAAGATTTCGTAGGGCCCACATTACTGCTGAGAAGAGTGGAAACCTTAATTAGTTCTTCATGTATAACAGGTGAGATTCACTGACCGCTTGATGTGTTCTGGTAACTACATGCGTGGTCTTACACCCACAACTGACAATAAACCAGTGACACGTTCTACAGTTTTCCCCGTTTTACAAAGTAAAGTAGGAGCACAGGTAAGATGAGTAACTTGTTCAAGGCCTATGGGAAATTAAGCCATAGGAGGGCTAGGGTGGGATCACAGCAGTCTGTTTCAGAGGGTCCACAGCTACACAAGACACACTCTGCTTCCTTCAAGTTCTCATTTTAGTTCACAGGCAGACGCTCCCTGACCTCAGCTCTTCAACCAACTGGAGTGGGTAAACTGAGGCACCACCTCCACTAACCGGCTGTCTGCATAGGAAGCTGTTTAATAAGACATAGTTATTTCAGAGTTCACATGGGAGAGACAGCTATAGACGGGGGAAAAAAAGAGGCCATACTATAAAAGGATATGTAGCCATGAAAAACCATCCCTTGTAGTTAACCAAACAATAAAACAGAGCTCATGAGATTCTGAGGAGGGATGCAGCATTTGTTGAGACATTCGTATGTTTGGGATAAAAGTTGGAGTGTGTACATATATATATATATATATATATATATATATATATATATATATAT
>NW_026596095.1:5821307-5824339 GCF_907164565.1 Psammomys obesus
TATATATATATATATATATATATATATATATATATATATATTTATATTTATATTTATATACATATATATACATATATAGAACACATATTTATATATATATAATGTGTTCTATATACGTGTTTTATATATAATATATAAGGCATATATATAATATATATATATATTCTGTAAACAAAAAGTTGTTCTGATTTGTAGATTTAGAAGCAATATATCCTTTATCCAAATACGGAATAAGACACTGTCCTCCCACCCATTTTTCTTCCCCAAAGTCTTGTGAAAACACATTTGTGATCAAAGAGTAACAGGAACCATCACTGACCAAACAATCCGCCCATCCATGAGGGAAACAGCCTTACCCTAGGCGTTATAGATTATCATTGGCAATAAAGTCTGTAGATGCCAAGCTGTTGCTGCAGCTTCTAATTTAACATGTTCTGGGTGCAATGCATACACTATACTCTGGGGAATGTTAATGAGATCTTCTGTGTTTCCAGAGCAGTGGTTCTGTAGTCATAATGCTGCAGCCCTTTAATACAGTTCCTCATTACTGTGGTGGTTACCCCAGCTATAAAATTATTTTCCTTGCTACTTTATACCTGTAATTTTGCAACCATTATAAATCATAATGTAAATATCTGATGCACAGGATATCTGATGTAAGACCCCAGTGAAAGGGTCATTAACCCCCCCCCCCAAGAGTGCCATGACCCACGGGTTGAGAACCACTGTTCTAGTGTCATGTCACAGCTCATTTCACATATGCTACAAAGGATTCTCAGATACGAGACTCTCAGTCCAAAATGACAGAAACCCCTCTTCAGTCTGTCTTCTACCAGTCTGGCAAAAGATTTCAGAGATATAAAATTGGTCTTTGGTTTGTACTTGCTTCTGAACCCCTGCCTCTTACAAAGTTATTGTTTCATCAAAAAAAGAAGATAACATATACAGATTTTCTGCATTAAGAAATAAGATTTTAAAATATCTCCACCACAAATAACGGAAGGAAAAGTAAGGGGACTGCTTTTACCTCGGCATCCATCTACTCATTTATCCACTCAATTAGCTATCTGTTCAACAACTTAATAATGACTTTCATCCTTCAAAAAATCCTGACCCCCATTAATACTAAAAATAATGTCAATAATATACTTAGGAGTTCGGGAGATGGTTTGGTGGGTAAGGCACTTTCTGTGTGATCACAATGACTTGAGTTGGAATCCCCATAATCCATGTAAAGCCAGGTGCAGAGGAGCGTGCGTCTAATCACAGTATCCTATTGTGAGGTAAAAGACAGAGACAGGAGAATGCCCAGCAGCTTGAGGGCCAGCTAGCCAGCGGTACATAATGGCAAAGAACATGGATAGCCCAACCTCGAGAAGACTAACATCTAAGGTTGTCTTCTTGCCTCCAGATGTGTGCTGGAGGCACATATGTGTATGTACCCACACAAGAATCGCACACACACACACACACACACACACACACACACACACACACACCACAAATATATACACACAAACACACACCCATACATGCACACACATACATGCATACTATACACATATATACACAGAGAGAAGGATGTACTCATGCATGTCCAATGTTGCTTTCATATGCAAAGAGTACCCTGTGACTGAAGAAAAGTTAAGGGTAATAGGAATACAGTTATCTGAGGGAGACAACAGATTTCCATCCTGTTAACATGTTGATTTGGTACTAGGGTTTTACCTGAAATGTTTTCTAGTCACTGAAACACACTGAGGACATCATTGCCTAACTTGTACAGGTGAGAAAGAGGCAACATGCAGCCTTATACGCATACAATACTAACGGGTCTTGTGACTGTAAACTAGAACCACTTACCGAGGCTTGCGCAGTGAGGAAAACCTTGAAGTCTTCATTAAATGTTAAAGTTGGATGATCAGCGATCCTGTTCAGAAACTTATGCAGTGCCTTCCTGCGGGTCTCAATGAAGTCATCGTTGAAACGCTCCACCATCCCTTTCACGATAAACTTCTCTGGCAATGGCTGACACCAAAACCAAAAACAGCAATGATCTGAGAGCACACGTACCTGACAGTGGACTAGCTGGGGGACGGAGTGGTGGGAAACAGCCAAAGCTAAGCCCTGTGCAAGTGCTCATGGGAGCCATGTTGCTCTCTGTGCCAATTTAAGAAGAAAATAAAATACATATTTAAAAAAAAAAATCTCTCTGACAGCCAATGAGAAGGTCCGGCACATAAAGGCACATGCTGGCAAGTCTGACAACCTGAGTTTGATCCCAGGATCTCCAGGGCGGAAGGAGAGACATGACTTCTATAAGCTGACCTCTGACCTCCATACATGTGGATGCTCACACACACAAAAATAACAATTAAGAGAAAAGAAAAAAAAACCCTACAGGGCTGCAAAGGATTCTGAAGATCACTTGAACACCTCATCATTCAGTATAAACGTAAGTTTTTTTTTAAAAAAATACACTGTATAGGCTGGGAATATGGCTCAGCAAGGAAGTCCTCTTGCTGATCAGGGGAAGGCCTGAGCTCAGTCTCTGGTGACACACTTGGAGGAAGGAGACACCCCCCCCCCACCACGAGTAGTTTTTGAGATCTCCACTTGAATTACAGCACACCTGTGCTACCCCTTTAAAAAATAGTATAAAAAATAAAACATCATTACATATTACAATAGTAAAAAAGCAAAACTATTGTAAAATTAAAGGGTTTGGAAGTAAATGTGCCTAAGATAAATGTGGGCTTGAAGGTATTATGTTTAGTATTCTGTTTTAGACATTCTAAAATACTCAGGAAAACGCAGCGGCTACCTTAGAAACAACGTCAACAAATGCTTATAAACTTGCCGGGATAATGAGAGTGGGGTGCGCGTCTTCGAGTTTGCCCTTCAACCAGAGGAAATCTTGATAACGACGCCTGACTTCAAATTCACTGGAATCAAATTCCCCACGAGATGTCTGAGAGAAGCATGAAAAAAAAAAAAAAAAAAAAAAAAAAAAAAAAAAAAAAAAAAAAAAA
>NW_026596095.1:5824349-6043456 GCF_907164565.1 Psammomys obesus
AAAAAAAAAAAAAAAAAAAAAAAAAAAAAAAAAAAAAAAAAAAAACAGAAGACATTTGCTTAATTCTATTTTAGATATTACGAAAAAAAAGTAAGTCTCTAAGAAAACTTGAATCCTAATTATTCAGTGTTTGTCAGCCTTATGTATTTTTTTTTCAGTCATCTATTCATGAAGCAGATGAAATTAAGCGAACTTTCCGGTTTTTCCAGAAAGAAAGCAAACACCACGCTTAAATTTGAAGTCCAAACTGAAAAATCTGTCTTCCAATAGCCATCTGGCTCCCACAGGCTTTTAACTACTGTTGCTCTGAGAGAGTGTGCTCTGAATGTAGGCTTCAAACATTATTCTTTTCTTGACATGATTAGAATTCAGAATTTGAGGAAAGTTCTATTTTTAAAATCTGGAAAATAACCTAAATATAACTGAGAAGACTGTTTTCTTGGAATTTGTACAAATGAACTGCTTTCACTAAGATTTACTGTTGGTATGTAAAAATTCTAACATTTTTTTTCAGAGTGATTTTGACACTTTTCCCAAAAGAATATAATTAATGGATAATCAATGTGAAAAGATAAAATTTTCTGTAATTTCTCAAGGAGTTTTATTTTCAGCCCCATGCTTTAACTCCTAAAATTTTAACAAATACATTAACTTCTCTCTTCCTAGTAAACAAAAAAATCTACCAATGACATGAGTTCAATACCAACCTCACATCTACTGCCTAAATCTCAGATGAAAATAAAAGTAGCATTTATCCAATTCAAACTGTAAAATTAAGTAGTTTAAGTCATAGGGTGCCATTTTTAATTGATTGAAAATTGTTAATAAGCCCATGAAACTAAACGGTCCTTAAATGTCAATATTTATGATATCATATGCAGTATAACTTAGTAAATGTTTCCTTTGTAGTTGGAAAAAGTGGGGATATATCAGAGACAGCAGCCTAAAAATCTCTATGTTCATAAAATACTTCAAACATGTAATTCCTCTGCAAAAATGATACATGACATGGAAACAGTAAGAAAGGAAAATATACATCCAGTAAGAATATGTTTAACAATGTATACATGCCGACTGATATAACTGGATGCATGCATGTATACTCATCATGCTTGCACGTATGTACTGAGAGAGTGAATCAGTCACTCTCTAGCCAGCTGAGCGCCAGACACTACCAAACAAGCTCTTGAACGATATCCACAACAATAAACTTGGGGAGTATTAGTAACAGTATACACATTCAAGCCATGGCTGAGGAGATCGGCTATAGATGTTCTTAGCCACTTCCGACTCTTTAGTAAATACAAAACAATCTGTTAAAATTTCTGGCTTGGAGATGCCAAACCATATCAACAAATCAGTCAACTCTCTCCTTATCACTCAGTCACTGCTGAAGGAAATTTTATAGTATATAACAATAACTGAAGAAAACAGAAAATGAGTTCAAGTCTCTGCAGAACATCCTATTTCTTTCTACTCCAGGACCTTCTTCTCCTCCTGAATGGGATATGAAAACAAAAATGGCTACAGTCATTTGAGTTTAGATAACCACTAATTTCCCCACAGTAGACTTCAGAACCCACCATCCTACCTACAGTGGTTCTATTTGGTTATTCATAGACAAACAGAAGTTTCCAGGCTATAGGGATAACCGGGTTTGATGACAGATCTCCAAACAGAAATAACATGCGTTCTACATACAGAGTGTGCTTCGAGTATCTAGAATGCTCCTGGCCAGCATGCGAGTTTCCGTGGGAGCATTATGACAGATGGTGGTTAACTTTTCATCTGTGGCCACAGAGCTTGGGAACTTGACACTGAGCACCAACAGGTGTATATGGAACATACCCCAGATGCATTTGTTCAATGAACACTGACCTTTGGTCCAGGATAAACAGGAAGCTCAGAAGATTTTTAAAAACTGTGTTGAGGTGAATGAGCCCTAAATCAATTCATCAGTGAAGGACATCAACCACTGCCTGCACATCATCCTGCTTGTATATCAGTGCGATACACACTATACAAACATTTGTATGTTTGTCTTCATGATGATAATATGGGAGAAAAGATCACAGATGACTCTCTGAGATTTATTTCCATAAGCCCCAAGGGAAAGTAATCTCTACTTGTTCACTTCATATGAGCCAACACCTCAAAATGTCAATCTCAACGATAAAAGTCCTTTTTTTTTTCCATGAGACAGACACTTTGAACATGGAAGTCTGGTGCTCACCCTACATAGTTGGAGAATTCCTAAGTGATCCTAAGCTGGAGGCTACCAGTGTCAGCAGGTGACTACACCTGTAGACGCTTATAGATATTAGAACGCATGAATCTCAATATTATAAAACTGAAACCTGAGCTGGGATGGACTTCAGTTTGTAAAGAGCTGGCCTAGCTTGCTTGACATATGATACTCAGTCCTGCATGGACCAGGTCAGCTGGGGCACACATGTAATCTCAGCACCCAGGAGTTGGTGAGTCTTAAATTCAGGTCATTCTAGCCATCAAGTGATGTCAAGGTCAGCATGGGCTAGAGACTGTCTAAAATCCAAGAAAGTTTTCTCAGAAAAGCCACCCAGACATGTCCAGAGTTTGTAACAACTTGGTGTCCTCCTTCAGAAGACTTCAAGTCCTCCTTCAATTAACATCATTGTATCTCCATCAGCATCTAAAACTTGAAAGCAGAAATTTCTGCCTTTGAAGTGTGGCCTGATGAGAGATAGATTCTTAATACATAAGATAAGTACTCTGAGTGACACTAACATTCAAAAAAATTAAATAGGAAACTACTGCATGAATGATATAAGCAAATGACAAGGAAATAACTTTGACAATACAATGTACATCTAGTAGGTGTTTATATATTGATTTATATATATATATATATATATATATATATATATAATGTATATTCACATAGACATATATATGTGTAGTCTTTATTCTAGGATAAAAGGAGTAGAAAGTAGAAAAGGCTACTTAGTTTATAACAATGTGAAAGACAACTTGCTATATTCATACACAGGTAAAAATACTATGGGAAAAAAGTATAAAAGTAAACAGTAAACAGTTTATGCTTAAATCTAGCTCTGCCACTTACTATACTGTACAACTTGCAAAGTTCTTGAGTTTTGGTTTATAACGGAAGAAAATAAGGGCAAGTAATGATATCTAAATTCCTGAACTGTTTTCAGTTATATAGAAAGTGCTTAAAGCATTGCCCTCTCATTGTAGTCACCACGGATGTCAGCTGGTTCATACATTCCAATGTCATTGTTATTAATAAATGTGAACAACAGTTAGGACATTGTTCACTCAGAGTACTCCCCTTTGAGGACATCCGGATCATACACCCTAATGTCATTGTTATATTGACTATAAAAGAGGTCCATTGAAATATGGTTTAGGAAAACAGTAAGATGGCTCCGTAGGTAAAGGCACCGCCAACCAAGCCAGACAAGCTGAGTTCACATGTCAGGGAATCACACAGAAGAAGCAAAGGACCAACTACACCAAGCTGTTCTCTAACAGCCACATGTGCGCACATGTGGGCACACATAATCCCACCCACACCCTCTTGAAACTCTGAGTTCATTTAAATGAAGTAAACTAAAATATGATATAAATATTGAAGAATTCACTGTATGTGAGCAAACAGGATCAGATCTCCAGGATGTTTCAAAAGGGTATATGTGAGAAATGCAAATGAGGGGAAAATAACTGTTTCACAGATCCTGGGATGCCACACTAAGGGCCTTGGGTCTGCTCTGAGCAGTATTCCTGTAGTAATCTATTCAGGTTTCTACAAAAGTCTTCAAAGTTAGTGCTGTGATCTCATTTACAAATTAAGAACCAATCAAAAGAGCTTGATTAAAATGCCTAGTAACAGCGAGAAAAGAAATCTCTACTCAACTCCATGCTGTCTTACTGAAGCCCCTCTCGATACCACGAAAACACAAAGACCTTACTCTCCCATTTAACAAAATAATTAAATTATCAATCAGGTAGACCCTGAGGATTGTATATGGAATTACTAAAACCTTTCTCAAGGGGCAGGGAAATGGCTCCGCCCTTAAGAACACGGACTGCTCTTCCAGAGGACCTGGATTCAGTTCTTAGCACCTGGATGGCAGCTAACAATTGCTTGTAACTCCAGGATACAACACCTTCCCACAGTCATACAGACAGACAAAGCACCAATGCAAATAAAAATGAAAATGAATGCCTTGTTAAAACAAAACAACTGTCGTTAAAAAGCTCAGATTCCCTGGAAATAAATACAAATCCCCGTGCACTTTTGTACTTACTAATAGGTTCCTGACCACTTGGTGCACATAGCTAAATATTTTACACTGATTACTTCACCTAAGTCGATTCTCAAAGCAACACTAGGCTCGATTACAGAACTAACTAACATCTATGAAATCTTGGGTTTTTAGCTTTAAGAACTATGAGGCTTTAGAAGGATTGAAGATACATTTTTTTAGTTTCTTTTCTGTATCAACTTGATACTTTACATTCCTTAAGGGTTCCTTTAAAACAACAAGAAAGCTAGGAGGTACTGAGAAGCTAGAGAAGCCTTCTAAGGCAGCTGATATCTTGCACTCTGAAAAAAAAAAGTAGTACTCTTTCCATCTAAGGAGATGGAGACATGAGACAGATGAAAAAGCATACTCAAATTCATGAGACCAAAAGACACCTGTAAATATTCACAGCATAGAAGCAGCTCTAACAGAGCAGAGCAGGGGCTGGGGTTGAAGGGAAGAGTCTACTGTGCAGAGCTGGACCTGGACTGAGCTCATGAGATATGGCTCTGGGAGGTTGCACTTTGTGATGGAGAAAAATGAGAGGCCAAGGACATTGCTTCAATCTATACACATTCAGGAATCACAGTGGTCCATAGTGTGGAGACTGTGCTAAAAAATGCGATTATAGAAGCATGGTTGAAAATCCTCTCAGCTAAAAGAGATGTTCTTCAACACTTGGGAAGCACAGTGGCGATGGGTGAGCCTTCCTAAAGAAGATATTTAACTTGTAAAGAAAAATTATAAATTATTCTAAAGAAAAGAACTTAATGAAACACACTATGTATGTTTAGTGTTTTGTCTGATACTCACTTTCTTTGTGCAAAAGATGACACACTTAGTTTTCGAATCAATTTCTCTTGCACACTGTTGAACACGCATTCCACATGCAAGGCACGAGTGGCAGAGAAACAAACAGTATTGCACTTTGTAATCCTCAGAAAAATTATCAATATACAATGTTACATGTCCTGCTTTTAGTGATTTGCTCTCTGTGTTAGGAAACCAGGACTACTCCTTTCCAAAGACATTACTCTATTTATTTACTCATTTGATGCTTTTGAGAAAGGATCTCATGAAGCCCAGGCTATCCTTGAACCCTTGGCATTGCCAGGGTGGCCTCAACCAAAAGCTTTGCCCAAGTACTGGGATTCCAAGCATGCCCCACCAACCAGGCTAGGTATCATCTTTAGGATAAAAACCTAAATCTTCTTCTTAACAGTCTAACTACAAAAGGCCACTTAATAATGTCTATTCAAATATCAGATTCATAGGAATCAAGTAAAGGGCGTGTAAGATGAAACCTCTCACTCAAAATGGCTTTAATGAAAAGTCAGTGCACATCATTCTGCAACACTGAACTGTATGGCCGAGAGGCATTTCCAGAAGCTCAGAGAGCACAGTGACATTCAAGAGAATATCCACTCAGCAGTTACCTTGGTTAGGATCCTGTATGTGATGAAAGTTTCAATTGTAGTGACATGGCTCTCCGGTGCGTCAACGGTAATGAAGAGATCCTTTACATCTGGTCCATCTTCAAACTTGATTTGGTTTATCATCGACAAAGGGGATGTTGGCATCATAGGGCTGAAGGAATTCATGTCCATAAGTGAGGCATCCTAAGGAACAAAGCACTTACAAAGTTAATATCAGATATTGGGGACATAGCTCAGTCCGGATGTAGCACAGCATGAGAATCTGAATTCAGATTCCAAGGACCCACATAAAAACCAGGTGTGGTGGTCCACATCTGTATACTCTCCACCAGTGAGGCAGACAGAAGGGATTCCCTGGAGACCTAACAAGGAATAAACTCAGTCCTGACCTCTGACCACCATGTGTAAGCACACACATACACACACACAGGATGCACACTCATTCGCACAGACATGTTAACAGAAACAAATACATACAGCACACATACTCATACAAATTGACTACAAAAGAAATAGTAACTCTTCAATTTTGAAGATGAGACCAGTACTGATAAAATATGGCAAAAGCAAAAAGCACTTCTAGACTCATAGTTTGATATGTTTGGCAAGTATTTTTATAGGATATTAAACTTTTATTTTCAATCGTGCTTGCTCAAAAATTCTACCTCAAAAATGATGAAGGAAGAGTCATAAATTTTTTTGGACTCCTTTGCTTTAAACATTTGCATCATCACTAAAATAAAGCTGAAACTTGCTCCTTAATGCAATAATATTAAGAGACAGGATTGATTGAGTTAAGAAGGTAAAGTCTTCATCTGTGTAGAGGTTCTAGGTTATCTCCATGAATGGTCCTTGTTTGGAGTATCAGTCTCAGAAAAGACCCCTGGGCCCAGATGTTTTGGTTCTGTTGCTCTCCTTGTGGAGCTTCTGTCCTTTCCAGGTCTTACTATCTCACCCTTCTTTCGTAAGATTCCTTGCATTCTGCCCAAAATTTGGCTATAGGTCTCAGCATCATGTAGCTCATGGCAGTTCAATGTCCTAGTGGGTTCCATAGTAATGGGAACAGGGACTGTCTCTGACATGAACTGATTGGCCTGCTCTCCCCCTCAGGGGACAGCAGCCTTACTAGGCCACAGAGGAAGACAATGCAGCCATTCCTGATGAAACCTGATAGACTGGGATCAGAAGAAAGGGGAGGAAGACCTCCTCTATGAGTGGACTAGGGGAGGGCTATGGGTAGGATGGAGAGAGGGAGGGTGGGCTTGGGAGGGAAGAGGGAGGGAGCGACAGATTGGATACAAAGTAAAGAAACTGTAATTAATTAAAAAGAAAAAAATAAAAAAGAAGAAGAAGAAAAAGAAGGTAAAGTCTTAAAAAATAGCTTTGGCAAGCCAATAGTGAGTCCGGGTCAGGGGGACTAACTAACCACTTTCCACCTTCTTCTGCTTTCTACATGTGAGCACAACAACAACAACAAAAATAATATAATGAAATATCTCTATCATGGAAGCAGAGTGGCTCTCCCAAGGCACCAAACCTGTCAGCACATGCCAAACCTGCCAGGCCTGTTCTGAACGAAACAGTAAAGGGCTAATTCCATGGTTAATTAGGTTAATCAGATACACAAAAAATACAGAAACAAGAAATTCCCTGAAACAAAAGTAACAAAAGTTGAATGAGATAGATATGTCTCATATAATGATATGTCGTGTGTGTGTGTGTGTGTGTGTGTGTGTGTGTGTGTGTGTGTGAATATGTACATGTGAATGCAGGGGGCTGTAGAAGCCTTTAGAAGATGTCAGATCTGCCCAGAGCTGTAGTGGCAGGTGGTTGGTGTAGCACACAATGAGGGTGTTGGGGTGAGTGACTTGAGTCCTCTGTAAGAGCACTGACCACTCATAACCACTGAGTTATCTCCACACTCAATGTCATACAAAAAAAAAAAGTTCATAAGACCTGTGCCCAGCTAGATTCCAGTGTCTACTATATGCCTGATCAAGAAAAGAAGAATGGAAGAAAGCTAGGAGAAAAAGAAAGGGATAGGGAATGAACCTAGCAGCCACAGAGAAAAAAGGAAAAAGTTAACATAAGGTGTTTCAGATGTTGGCACATGTCATGTTGTCCCAGTTAACCAAGACTCAGCTAACCTTTGTGGCTGGTGGGTTGGGGGCGAAATGGGTCCGTTACATTTGTTCTTTCCTAACAAAGATGTGCTTCTCAGTTTATTTTTATGTGAATTTTTATGTTTTCAAAATATTTTAAAATCAGTGCATTTGGTTTCATAATAAGAAAATTATATTAAAGTTGCTAGAGTCAATGTTGTATATGCTGATGCTCAGAAGCAGCAGTAAAAGCCGTGATGTTAAGAGGGTTGCCTAGGACCATGTAGCAGGAGGCTTTGAATTAAACATTTTGTTATTTTATATTTTTTTTTTCAGCTCATCAAGGTGACATGGGGAAGTAGGAAATTTTAAAGTACTGCAACAAAAAAGGATAATTGTCTAAAATAACATATGGGATGCTACGTATTACAACCCTAAGAAGCCATTAACAGAATTTAGAGCTTCCAAATAAACATTCCACCGGTATGTACAAAAATCCCTTTAAAACACCGTCCCACATAAAGAGTATTTTTCTCCACGGACAAGTTTTAATTTGGCAGGCAAATGTCCTCCAAGTGTCCCTCCTGCTGCATGTGACCCCAACGCTCCAGCTTTCTTTGTGCCCACCCACTCTGTTCACCACAGCCCACTTCTTCTACCTACTAAGTAATTTTGTGTTCTATTTTCTCTGCTGAAAGTGCAGCCTTTTGTAGAGTGGGAAGGATCTGGGCTGGCTTCTGAGGGCTCACAATACTGATGCATGCAGGGTGGTGTCATAAAAATATGCTTGCATATCCAGCAGAGGAAGAAAATTACAGGCTGAGCATTTAGCAATATGGATGATTTCCGTAGAAGGATTTCAATTACTATGAATCCCTCAAAAAACATTCTTAAAGCCTCAATAAAACCACTATCCAACGTATTTTAGATAAGTTTCTCCCCCAATGAAAAGAAAATACGCTGACATTACTTGAAACGTGTACATGTATAACTTGGCATGTATAACTGAGGGAAATAAGTGTTTAAAGATACACAGAAGCAACTAGCATTTAACCTTTTGTGGTTGGTTGGTATGGGAAATGTATCCTTAACATATGATCTTCTCTAATAAAGAATTCACCCCCACCATCTCTTTTCCCTTCCCTCTCCTTTTCTTCTCTCTCAACTTAGAAACATATATATTATCTTACAGTCTTTTAAGCATTGGGAAAATATCTTTTTGATTTTTCTCCCCAGACACGACAGCAGAAGGGAAATGATCTCCATGACAAATCTCTACTTGAATTATATTTAATATCCTTTCCACTGCCAATTCAATGAAAACACATATACAACAAAAGAAAACCAAGATTTGAATATATAATAAAGAAGAAAGCCAAATACGCTGCAAAATTCCCTGTGTTTTATTTTTATTCCAAAGTGACAGTCCACTGTTAGAGAAAGCATTGGAACAGTTTCTGAAATAAATGTGTCAGAATGGCCAAATTATGTACAAATTAAATGCAGGTTTGCTTGTTGTTACTCTTGGTTCAATAACTGTTTCTGTTATCAGTTCATCAATCATGCCTGCCAACCCCCAATTTCTCCAAACTCTTATTTTGAAGACCTGCCACCTAGTACCTTTGAATGTGACTTCACTTGATGAGAGGGCCTTTGCATGTCTCTATGTGTTCATGCATCCTCATGTATGTGTGGATGCCTTTATATGGGGTTCAGATGTGTGCAGATGTGTTGGAGGGACAGGAGGCATAACCTCCTCTAGAGCTGTCGGGGTATCTACCTGTCTCAAGCTCCCTAGCTCTATGCATGTAACCAAGCCTAGATTTTTGTTTATTTGGTGGTTGTTGTTGTTGCTTTGTTTTTCATTTGTTTGTTTCGTAAACATGGGTTTGGGGGAATCAAACTAAGATCTTTGCACTTTAACAACTGGGCTCTCTCTACAGGAGACAGGGTTTATATTGGACTGTTTAAATACATTCATTTGGCCTACACCTCCTGCACTGATCCTACAGATTTGAGTTCAGATACCAGCACCCACACTAGATAGCTCACAACTGCCTGTAATTCTAGCTCCAGTGGAAATCAAAACCTCTGGTTTCCATGGGAACCCACACCATCACCATGCCACCACCACCCCCTCCACCCCCCATCTCCACAACACCCTACACACAATTAAAATAGTAAAAATAAAACATTAAAAGTAAAATAAGTTCTAAAATAAGTTCATTAAAGTGACAGCTAATCATATATAACTGGTTTTATGTAAAAGGTACTTTGTAAAATGGGGAAACATAGATGGAAAATAAAAAAGGAATAAAACACACACAAAAAAAAGTTATGAATAAGCCCAGGTGAGGAGCATGGATAGGTCCTTCACTTACAGCCCAAGAAAGAAGCCTTACTCTTGAAGTGTTGGTCTCTAGATTTGGGAATGCACCATTTTTTTTTGTTGTTGTTGGCATGCCCAGTCTGTTGATCATTTGTTACAGCAGCGCTAGCAAACTTAAACACAGCGTTTCCACTCTTACCTTTGCACAGTGTAAACACCTGAGGGTGAAGGGAAGGGTGGAAGGCAGACAGACCATGAAGTTGCTTGCTCTACTGGTTTCCTTTTTCTTGTAGGCTAATACCCAGCGCCAGTTATGATTCCCAGGAGAAGCCTCAGGCTCCCTCCTACTTCCCAAACTCTGCAACCGAAATAAAAGTAATCCGCAGTCGAAAACTTAAAATCCAGGAGAGCTTGTCAGTAATTGAATGTTCAGAAGATAAACACCAGAAGAAATACAAAGGTGAGACATGGCCTCTCGGAGAGGTGGACTTTCTTAACATCTCCCACTAACAAGCTACTGGGGGATCTCTCATGAATAGAACATGAATCGCTCTGATAATGCTAAATCTCATCCGCCATCTGTGCCCAGACAACAATTTTCTTTTTTACAAGTAGAGGGGGTAGAGAAATCAGTGTGAGAAGTGTGATAAATCAGAATACTGGCATGAAAAGGCCATGCGAATAAAATTGCTGAGGCACGGGAAATAAGAACACCAAGAGACATCTGGTTAAAAAAAAAAAATAAAAATAATAAAAAAAAAAAACAATGTGAAGTGGAAGGAGGTTGAGAAGCTGTTGTAAAGAGGGACACTCATCTTGATAGACCTAAATTTAGGCTTGCCAGCTGTGTTTTGATTTACAAATCCTTCCAATCTGCCTGCTTATAATAATAATAATAAAAATAAATGAGACAGGCCCAGGAAGAGTGCTGAAGACATGATTGGAGGAAACGCTACCACTGCCGTTCTCTATAACGGAGCACACAACATTCTAATCTTGTTTGACATAATTTCCATTTCTCCGTAGTGTATATAGCCTTGTATGCATATACCACAATTCACTTAGCCACTCCTCAGTTTCTTTTATCTTTTAATTTCTTAAAAGTGCTGCCTTGGACACAATGGAGTCTCCTTGGGCTCTGTGCACTACAGTAACATTCTGAACAAAGACATTTTTTGCATAATTTTACTTGACACAATTTTCCCTCCAGGAGGGAAAAAAAAAATCTATGCTATATAATTACACTATTCTTTGTCTCTACCAGAGCTCATGCAGAGATTTAATTACCGGTGCAATGATATTGAAAGCCAGAGAGATCCTGACTTTTCAGAAGTTTAATTTCTCATTTGCAGTCTTTTAGAAAGGTCATCTATAACCTGGGATCACACAGTAGAAAGGCCACAAACACACCTACTCTTTTTAAAATGTTGTACTTATTGTGGGGTGGGGCCCCACACTGCAGCCCATGGGTAGAGGGCAAGGAACGACTCTTAGGGCTTGGTTCTCTCTGCCCACTGTGGGCACTGGGGATGGAACTCAATCCACACTTTGCTCTATCAGGAGACTCCTGTAGTTCTCACAGAGCTACATTAGTTCCCTGTAGAGCAGCATGACAGAAGGGACTCAGCACCTTGCCTCCTGTATTCTGCTGTCTCCTGCCTCCTCCATTTCCCATCCCCATCAGAAACTGAAGCAGCAAGACACCCTTACTGAATGGGGCCTCCTGATCTTGAAATACCAGCTTCCAAATCCATGCTGTTTTTCTTCATAAATTGGTCAAACTCAGGTACCATAGCAACACAGAAAGGATTCTGATATAGTATATTAAAAGAAAAAAATCCACGAATTCAGGAAGGCCTCACCTCAATTCAATTCAAGTTTAGATCAAAGTTGTAAACTTGGTCCAAGTGTTATACCCTAAATCATGGAGGGGTAGTGAGGAGAAGATAATAAATAAATAATAAATGTGATGTGTGCAATGTTGGTTGGACAATGTCCGTGTGCATTATCTTTGTCAATAATAAACCAAACAGTAAATACCTGGAGATTTTTAGGTTATCTGTTCTCTGTTAAAAATTCTCAGCTTGAAAAAGCCCAGAATCTCCAAAACAATCCTGTACAACAACAGATCATCTGGAGGTATCTCAATCCCCGATCTCAAGCTGTACTACAGAACAATAGTAATAAAAACTGCATGGTATTGGCATAAAAACAGAAAGGAGGATCAATGGAACCAAATAGAAGACCCAGAAATAAACCAACACACCTATGAATACTCGATTTTTGACAAAGAAGCCAAAACCATTCAATGGAAAAAAAGACAGCATCTTCAACAAATGGTGCTGGTCCAACTGGATGTCCACATGCAGAAAAATGAAAATAGATCCATATTTATCACCCTGCTCAAAACTAAAGTCCAAGTGGATCAAAGACCTCAACATAAAACCAGATACTATAAATCTGTTAGAAGAAAAAGTGGGGAAGACCATAGAACTCATTGGCACAGGAAACAACTTCCTGAACAGAACACCAACAGCACAGGCTCTAAGAGCAACAATCAATAAATGGGACCTCATGAAACTAAAAAGCTTCTGTAAAGCAAAGGACACCGTCATCAAAACAAAACGCCTGCCTACAGATTGGGAAAGAATCTTCACTAACCCTTTATCTGACAGAGAACTAATATCCAGTATATACAAAGAACTAAAGAAGCTGAAAAGCAGCAAACCAAGTAATCCAATTAAAAAATGGGGAACAGAGCTAAACAGAGAATTCTCCGCAGAGGAATATTGAATGGCAGAGAAACACTTAAAGAAATGCTCAACCTCATTAGCCATCAGGGAAATGCAAATCAAAACGACCCTGAGATTTCACCTCACACCCATCAGAATGGCCAAGATGAAAAACTCAAGTGACAAAACATGCTGGAGAGGTTGTGGAGAAAGGGGAACCCGCCTCCACTGCTGGTGGGAATGTAAACTGGTACAACCACTTTGGAAATCTATCTGGTGCTTTCTCAGACAATTAGGAATAGTGCTTCCTCAAGACCCAGCTATACCACTGCTAGGTATATACCCAAACCTTGCTCAAGTACACAAAAGGGAAACTTGCTCAACCATGTTTATAGCAGCTTTATTTGTAATAGCCAGAACCTGGAAACAACCCAGATGTCCATCAAAGGAGGAATGGATACAGAAATTGTGGTATTTTTACACAATGGAATACTACTCAGCAATCAAAAAAGAGGAAATCATGAAATTTGCAGGCAAATGGTGGGATCTAGAAAAGTTCATTCTAAGTGAAATGTCCCAGAAGGAGAAAGACAAACACAGTATATACTCGCTTATATAGACCTATAAGATAGGATAAACAATGAAATCTATACACCTAAAAAAGATAATCAAGAGAGCGGACATGGGGGTAAGATGATCAATCCTTGTTTAGAAAGACAGATGGGATGCGCATTGAACGTATGACAGGAGTCTACTGAAGGCATCTGAAAGACTCTAACTAGCAGTGTTTTCAAAGCAGATACAAAGACTCATAACCAAACCTTCGGCAGAGTACAGGGAATCATAAGAAAGAAGGTGAGTTAGTATGATGGGGAAAGGATAGGAGCTCCACAAGGACCAGATATATCTGGGCACAGGGTCTTTTCTGAGACTGACATTCAACCAAGGACCATGTATGGATATAACCTAGAACCTCTGCTCAGATGTAGCCTGTGGTAGCTCAGTAACCAATTGGTTTCCCATAGTAAGAGGAACAAGGACTATTTCTAACAGGAACTCAATGGCTGGCTCTTTGACCTCCCCACCCCCAAGGGAGGAACAGTCCTGTTAGGCCACAGAGGAGGTCTTTGCATCCAGTCCTGAAGATACCTGATAAAACAGGATCAGAAGAATGGGGAGGAGGTCCTCCCCTATCAGTTGACCTGGAAAGGGGCATGGTGGAGATGAGGGAGGGAGGGTGGGATTGGGAGGGAATAAGGGAGCGGGATACTGCTGGGATACAGAGTTAATAAAATGTAACTGATAAGAAAAAATATAATTAAAAAAAGAAAAACAACTAATTAAATTGAAAAATAAACAATAAACATTCCAGAACAGATATGAAAAAAAAAAATTCTCAGCTTGGGCATTATAATAGGAAATTGGTTGCAGACAGTGTACAAATGAATGTGTGAGCCTGTGCTCTAACAAAACTTTAATTACAAAATAATTCCAACCATATCTATTCCTGTTTATTTTATAGGTACTGGATAGACAGCTACATGATATGTAAACTGTTTATAATTTAAATACAATGGAATATTCTATTAGATTCCTATTTATTTTTTACTTTTTGTAACGATGAGATTGGACTCACAGCATCATTTATGTTCTGCAAGTTCTCAGTCACTTAGCTACATCCTCAGCACAAAACTCATCTTAAAAGCTTAAAAAAGATGGTACATTTAAGTATGATAAAGATATAGTCATGGTTAAGGAAAAAAAAATATCTACTAGCTTTCTTTGTGGTATTTTCATGGAATTCACAAATACAAAATAGGATTTTTTTTTTTTTTTTTTTTTTTTTTTTAATGATTGGCACCCACACGTGTGCCTCGGTAACAAATACTGCTCTGCCGTTTCAAAGCTATTTACACCAGGAATGCTAAGTCTGTACATGATAACAGGCCTACTGAAACAGCCTTTTTAAAGCCAGTCCTGGGTTATTGGATGCATGCAGGAGACATCAGCCAACTTTCCAATTGTGGATTCAGCGATGACTAACTGGAAACAGAATAAGCCAGGAAAAGTACTCTAACCAGAACTTCTAAAGAGGTTGGCAGTATGGATCCTACAGACATACTGTGCTGCACACTCAGCTAGAGCTTATAGACAGAACTGTTTCTAACACAGCCCGTGGGCTGTGCTCTTAAGTCATGGGTAAAATGGCTCTTATACCATAATAAGCTAAAAACAGTCTCCTAAACAAAGATGTGGTCTTGGTAGATGTTTCCAGGGAAAGGGTGTAGATATCACACATTTATAAATTATTTCTGGGAAGACATAATATATGCTTACACATATACTAGAGAAAGACAAAGTAGACACACCGAATATTCTCATTTCTTAGTAATATAAATAAACTGGTACATACTTCATATAACAATATCCACAAAAAGGGATTCATGCAGAAGGTAGAGCATTTAGGAAACATTCACAGATATTTGGTATCTTTGTCAATAATAATTGAGAAATATATGTTCTACTTATTCCAAATGAAAAGAACCCTACATCCTAAATTGTATCATCATAGAGCCTCCTCTGACCACAGGACAGTTTTTTTATATCCCACACTGAACTAAGTAATCACATTTATATCTCCACCTAGACTATCAATATAGTACCATAATATCTACTTAAAAAAAAAAAAAAGCTGGGCGTGGTGGTGCATACCATTAACCCCAGCACTCAGGGAGGCAGAGACAGAGGGAGCACTGTGAGTTTGAAGCCAGCCTGCTCTCCAAATCAAGTCCAGGACACTAAAAAAACCAAAACCAACCAACCAAAAACAAAACAAAACCTCCAAAAACATAAGCTCCAAAAAGATAAAAATATGCTTGTATGATCCTTGGAAGATCTCATTACAAAGTAAAAAGCACCCACCCGAAGCACAACAGCGAACCCTGAGCCTCCTAAGTGGGATCAAAATTTTAGTTAATCTGCTCAACAAACCGATGTAGGTAAGTGTGATTTACCTACATCCAGATTTTAGTATTGTAATACTAAAATTTACAGAGCTAACATATGATCATTGCCACACACACACACACCCAAAAAAGCACTTACTCTCTTGGTTTTATTTTGTTTAACAAATGTTTAAGGGGTACCCATCATTTGTCCGTCACTGGGCTGAAGAAATATCAGTGGCCAGGATGGGGAACACGTCTGCTGTCATAGAGCTTGTGTATTAGCTGGTTAGGAAGGAAGTAATACATTTCTTTATAAACGGTAAATAAATAAACTCTAGTAAAACCAAAACCTAACCCTGTGATGTTAGGTTAGTTTTTGTTGATCTTGATCAAAGAAGATATGGTTCGTGCAACTTTATTCTCAGCACTTGAAAGGCTGAGGCAGAAAGATAAAATGGGAGTTTAAGGTACTACTAATTGACACCCGGTCTATAAACCCAACAAAACAAACCATTAAGTTTCAGTGAAGAAAGTAGTAAAACTTGAGCCTTGCTGGGGAAAGAGGTGAAGAAAAGGGAAGGAAGGTTGCTGCTGTAAAGCTCAGGACAAGTGGGGGGTGGGGGAAAGCAGTAGGGAGGGGCGCTCTAATGAGACACTGTGAAGGGTTACTGTGTAGAACACCAGGGAAAAGTACAGTACAAGATCAACAAGCCCAAGGCAAAAAGAGGTAAATGTGAAGGAAAAAGACAGGAGATGGATGGATAATGAGTTTTGATGAACGAACAATCATCAAAACATTTGAAAATGTACTGGGTTAGACTTTCAGGTATTCTCATTGTCTTAGTCAGGGTTTTATTGCTGTGAAAAGATACCATGACCAAGATAACTCTTACAAAGGAAAACATTTAATTGGTGCTGTCTCACGGTTTCAGAGGTTTAGTCCATTATTGTCATGGCAGGAAGCATGGCACCCTGCAGATGGACATGGTATGAAAGAGCCTAGAGTTCAACAACTTGATCTGAAGGCAGCCAGGAAGAGACTGGAATTCCACACTGGACAGAGCTTAAGCAGAATAGACTTCCAATCCTGCCCCTGACAGTGACAAACTTCCTCCAACAAGGGCACACCTACTCCAACAAAGTGTCATTCTCCTAATAATGTCATTCCTTAGGTGCCAAGCATTCAAACAGATTAATCTGTGTGGGTGGGTAGGTGGGGATTTCTATGTACCCTCATCTTTGTGTTGTAGGCCTTTGCAAGTGAGGGGAGAATTCCAGAATGAAAGGTACCCTTGAAATCCAACAGCGTGGTGTTAGTCACATACCAACATACGATGTTTTCTGCATTGTCTAACTGGGACTATGTATGGGTGTTTTTAGCCAGTTAGAAGCAGTTCATCATAAAAGCAATGCAGCTACAGTTAACCTCAATTGCACTTCTGTTATGTATTACAAATTAACAGGAATTTTTGCTTTAAAGATATTTAACACTTTATTACAAATATGGTTTTCTTTCTTCAGAAAGACCCACTGTATTGCCTAAAAATTTTCTTCAGGACCAAAGTCAGAGGTAGCAGGATTCATCCTGTGTGAGGACTATATCCCCTGTTAATTGCCAGGAACTTGGTAATGCCTTTTGTTGAAGGAAAAGCATTCCAGAGGCCTGAAAGAGATTTGCTTTGGAAGCAGGATGCATCTGAACAGAAGATTCCAGAACCATTGCCCATTTCCATCAGCGTACATGTTCTGTTCCTTCTGACACAAGAACAGCATCTTCCAGTTATCAGCCACTTCCTTAGCATGGACTCAAAATGGAGAGGGCTTGTGGCTTAGACTCAGCCTATCAGTGACTCACAGCTCAGTTCCAGCCGACTGGGTAACAGGCAAGAAATAAATGTTAATTGTAAACAAACCACTGAGACTGTGAGATTGATGTACATAACCTTTGAAAAGACAATGTGCTCAAGAAGTTAAAACAGACTTACACATTCGATTATTTCAGCCTTTGTACAAGAAAAACAGTTAGGGTTCTTTGTTTCTTTCTTTTTTCCTTTTTCTTCTTTTTTCTTTTGAAGACTCATCTGCCAAGAATCTGACACATTTGGTCACATATAGTAAGATTTTCATTTTAATCTGAAACAGTCTTTATGTTGTTCATATTTCATTGTAAATAATGTTTTTCTTTTTATTGCTTTTTCTTTTTTCTTTTTTTTTTTTTTTTGAGACAGTATTTCTCTGTATAGCTATGGCTGTCTTGGATGCACTTTGCAAACAAGGCTGGTCTCAAACTCACAGAAATTCGCCTTCCTCTGCCTCCCCAAGTGCTGGGATTACATGTCTGCGTCACTGCACCTGGCCCTGTTTTCCGTCTTAAAACAAAAAAAAACCTATCTACCATTCACACCATAGCAATAAAAACATCTATGTGACTAGGAATGATGGCCCAGCCCTATGATTCCAGCACTGAAGAGAAAGAGGGAAAAGAATTCTAAGTTCAAGGTTCAGGTTGGGTTATATGAGACCTTGCCTCAAGCAAAGCAAAATCTGACAGAAATGTAAGTTGATAGTAAAATAAAATATGTCAAATTATGGTTAGAAATACAACAAAAAAATGCACTGCAAAAAAATTTATAGTACATTGGTCATTGTACCAAAAGCCTGTAATCTCAGCATTCAGGAGGTAGACATAAAAGAACCGAGAGTCTGAGGCCAACCTGAGACATATAAAGAATCCTGGCTCAAGCAAAATAGAACAAAACAAAATGTGCCAGATAAAATTCCACACAAGTTATGGTTCTACTCGCAATAAGTAAATCTCTGAAGACAGAAGAGAGTAGATTAGTGGATGGATTTGGGTGGATACTATCATAGCTATTATCAGGGACTGGTTTACATTCAGTGTCTCACTCAGTTAACCGACTTATGAAGTTATCCCCCTTACAACAATAGGTGAATTTTAATGTTTGTGAAATGTACCTCAATAAAGTTGGTCTACAAGAGGAAAGAGAGAGCAAATATATCAGCTCTACTCAAAGTAAGCTTAAAAACAAAGGAGCGAGAGTCATGGCTCAGCAGTTCAAAGTACATACTGCCCAACCCGAGAACCTCAAATCAGTTCACAGCACTAAATCTCATGCTGCACAGTAGTCCTTAACTCCATCTCCATAGGATCTGATGCCCTCTCTTCTTGTCACCAAGGGCACCTATAACATGCTCGCGCACACGCGCGCACACACACACACACACACACACACACGCTCAGTTATAATAACAATATTACTTAAAATTATAAATCGACTAAATATTCTTCTTAATTTTAAATAGTCCTTGTTAAATATTTGGATCTTACTATGTTCTAGTGATTTTTTATGTATCTTCTAATAGTTTTATTTCCCCTTTTTATCTGCACTGCAGGCAATGCTATGTTGTTCATCATGATTGATACAAACAGTACCAGGGTTAATCAAATATTCTATTCAAAACAGGCAACTTATTTTCATGAGATAATTTTTCACCAACTTATAGGGAAAACTTAAGGTATATATCTCAAGAGATTATGTCAATGTGTAACATTATTTGTGCATTTTCTTCAGAAAGGACAAGAGTACAAATAAACAAACACTTGGAGCCAGTATATTCTGAATACTCCTGCATCTGAGTGTCCTCATAAACATTGTAGCTACTTGGAAAACTGAAACAGGCTGTCACTTCAGAAATGTGCCTGGGAAAACTACTCTGTCCCTCAAGGATAAAAACATAAAACTGCAGGAAATAAGATATTCTTTTTAGACACTGAGGTCTAAACAATGTTGATAAAGCTTCCCAAAGTATTTGTAACAATCTTCTACATTGCCCCAGAGTGAAAAGATAGAAACAGACATTTGTATCTGCTTTAAGGAGCTGCTGTCTCCTTCCCTGTTAGAGCAACGGTACCTGGCCTCTTCTAAGGTCAAAGGACCTTTGCACAGGGGTCACCTAAGACCAGCCTGCATAAGATATTTACATTACTATTCATAACAGTAGCAAAATTATAGTTATAAAGTAGCAATGAAAACAATTTTCTGGGTAGTGGGTCACCACAACCTGTGATACTGTTTTAGAGGGTTGCAGCATTAGGAAGGTTGAGAACCATGGCTGGAAAGGTCTCTGCCGTTTTCTTCACTTGCTTTGCCTTCAAATATCACTCACCACCTTCAGATTTGCTCTACAAACCACCCTCTTCTTACCATTTTACTCCTTTCCTTCCAGACTTATCTTTCAGCCTTCTAACCAAGCACTCTGGGTGCTAGTGACTTACTTGTCCAAGAATTGATGATTTTACTGTCATTTCTACTTGCATTTGTCCCTTTTCGGACAACACAAAGAGGCGACTTTATCCAGGATCCAGGCTCAACCCTGCTCTGTCATCTGGAAATAACATCACTCACCACTGATTAAGATTAATTTGTTTTCCTTCTTAGTTTTGAATCGGAATTGGAAAAACAATATAATGCAAACTGACTTTCCTGGAATCATTAGAAAATTATTGTTCATAATTGAGTCTCTGAATCTAAAAATGTCAAGGTCCATACCATTTGCTAATACAAACAAATACAAAATACCAAACATTCTGTATCTAATTGTCCTACTCTCCTACCTTCAAGGATCTTAGCTTATTGGAAACAGACGAACAATAAAAGTTTTACAGAGAAGAAAAGTTATCTGTTTATGAGGTAGCATTATTTATTGGTATTAGATAATTCCCAACAATGTCACGGGGAGCACAGAAGAGAAAGAAATTAACTGTATGTATAGAAAGAAGAGTAATTCTGAGAGGAAGTAGTTCTGAGCTGCACCATAAGTAGCAGGAAAAATCTTGCTTTCTTACTCCCAACAATAATTACACAGAAATAAATTGCACAGAAAGTAATATAGTCAGCTCAAGAGTGGCAAAGGAACAGATGTAGATCACCATCAGAGAATCCTTTTCCAGAAGATACTGAGTCATCCTTTCTGGAATGGCTTCTAAGTTGTTGCATTTTTAAACAGCTCCTAAGATGTGCAATTGATTCTCAGGACACTGAGTTAAAAGGAGCAGAGAAGAGAGAAAAGCTAATGCATGTCCCTGCTTATCAAGAACCTTGACCAGAAAGCTTACTGCCCATCTATGTGTGTGAGCACACTCAGAACAGAGGCAACATGCGGGGAGTAAACACCCAGAGGCTCTGTCAGTCATTCTCAGAGGTTATCCTGTAAATAACTACTCAGAGTGGAGCATGAGAGCCCAAAGCAGCACCCATTGTAACGGTGGGAAGTTAAAGCCTGGCTTGGGACATGGTTCAGGGAGTAAGTGAGTGGACTGGAGTTCCAATGCTCAAAACCCAGACAAACGCAGCATGGGCAGGGAAGCCCAACTGAAATCCCAACAGAAATGGAAAATTCCCAAAGCAAACTGGCTAGTTAAGGGTAGCCAAATTGGTGAGCCCTACATTTGATTGAGAGAGCCTATCTCAAGGAATAAGATGGGAGTACAATAAATGGTGATTCCAGCATCAACATAGGTCTTCCAAATACACATACTTGCTGCTTACACACATACACACAGACACACACACACACACACACATGTATGTACACATACATGAACAATGGGAGGGGAAAGACAGAACTCACTATCTCTAACATATGGGCAGATATGATGAGTGAGTGGTGAACAAACACAAGATAAAGGCAGAGTATTCTGTCCTGGATTCCTAAGAAACTATGACACAAACAGAAAATTAAATGGAAAGCAGGAGAGTTTGGCCTGCACCTCATGATGGTAGATACAATGACAGTAATCACCTCATGCGCCTGCCACTATGTCTTCCTACCATAAAGGACTGTATCCCCTCCTGAACCGTGAGCCAAAATAAATCTTTCCTCCATTAAATAATAATAATAATAACAACCTGTAATCCCAGCCCTTGGGGAGGGAGAGGCAGGCAGATTTATGTGAGTACAAGGCCAGCCTGGTCTACTAAGTGAGTCCAGAACAGTCAGGGCTACACAGATAAACCAAGTCCTGAAAAACTAAATAATAATAATAATAATAATAACAACAACAACAATAATAATAATTAGTAGCAGTAGTATAACACTACCCCCACCAACAACAATATTTAATAACAGGATTGGAAAGAGAAACATTAAGAATTAGTGATTAGAGGGATATTATTCACCATGGGCATTAAGTTGAAGGAATAGGCAAGACATCCATCAACTTAGGATTTTTCCCATTTTATTTATTTTTATTACAATTTATTCACTTTGTATCCCAGCTGTAGCCCTCTCCTTCAGTCCCTCCCAATAAAACAGCCCCTCCCTCATCTCCTCCCTGCCCCTCCCCAAGTCCACTGATAAGAGAGGACCTCCTTCCCTTCCCTCTGACCCTAGGCTATCAGGTCTCATCAGGACTGAATGCAATGTCTTCCTCTGTGGCTTGGTAAGGCTGCTCGCCACTCAGGAGGAGGTGATCAAATAGCTGGGCCACTGAGTTCATGTTAGAGATAGTTCCTGTTCCCATTACTAGGAAACCCACTTGGAGACTAGGCTGCTATGGGCTACATCTGTGGTCCTTGGTTAGAGTATCAGTCTTAGAAAAGATTCTGGGCCCAAATTTTTTTGGTTCTGTTGCTCTCCTTATGAAGCGCCCGTCCCCTCCAGGTCTTTCATCTCCCCCTTCTTTCATAAGATTCCCTGCACTCTGTCCAAAGATTGACTGTGAGTCTTAGCATCTGCTTCCATATCCTGGTGCATAGAGTCTTTCAGAGGCCCTTTGTGGTCCTGTCCTGTTCCCTGTTTTCTCCCTCTTCTGATGTATATCCTCTTTGCCTTTCTGAATGAGTTTTGAGCAGCTTACCCAGGGTCCTCCTTCTTCATTAGTTTCTTTAGGTGCACAGATTTTAGTATGTTTATCCTATATTATATGTTTAATATACACTTATACATGAGTATATACCATGTGTTTCTTTCTGATTTTGGGTTACCTCACTCAAGATGATCTTTTCTAGTTCCCACCATTTGCCTGCAAATTTCATGATTTCTTTGTTTTTAATAGCTGAGTAGTATTCTATTGTGTAAATGTACCACAATTTTTGTATCCATTCCTCCATTGAGGGACATCTGGGTTGTTTCCAGAATCTGTCTACTACAAATAAAGTTACTATGAACATGATTGAGCAAATGTCCTTGTTGTGTACTTGAGCATATTTTGGATAGATGCCTAGAAGTGGTATAGCTGGATCTTGAGGTAGCACTATTCCTAATTTTCTGAGAAAGTGCCAGATTGATTTCCAAAGTGGTTGTACAAGTTTATATTCCCACCAGCAATGGAGGAGGGTTCCCCTTTCTATACATACTCTCCAGCATATATTATCACTTGAGTTTTTGATCTTCACCATTCTGATGGGTATAAGGTGAAATCTAAGGGTTGTTTTGATTTGCCTTTCCCTGACAACAAAGTACGTTGGGTATTTCTTTAAGTGTTTCTCTGCCATTCGATATTCCTCTATTGAGAATTATCTGTTTAGCTCTGTACCCCATTTTTTAATTGGATTACTTGATTCATTGTTGTTTAACTTCTTGACTTCTTTATATATTCTGGATATTAGCCCTTTCTCAAATATAGGGTTGGTGAAGATCCTTTCCCAGTCTGTATGTTGTTGTTTTGTTCTGATGACAGTATCCTTTGATCAATGGAATCAAATAGACAACCCAGAAATAAACCCCCACAACTGGGTTTACTTGATTTTTGACAAAGAAGCCAAAACCATACAATGGAAAAAAGATAGTATCTTCAACAAATGGTGCTGGTCTATCTAGATATCTACCTGTAGAAAAATGCAAATAGACCCATATTTATCACCCTACACAAAACCAAAGTCCAAGTGGATCAAAGACCTCAACATAAAACCAGACACACTAAACCTGTTAGAAGAAAACTGGGTAAGAGCCTTGAATTCATTGGCACAGGAGACAACTTCCTGAACAGAACACCAACAACACAGGCTCTAAGAGCAACAATCAATAAATGGGACATCATGCAACTTACAATTTTTTCCAGTGCCCCTCCTGTTAATTTAATATGTTTAGTATACTCTATTGTCACCTCCTCTTACTGGTGGAAAAGGACAGTTCAACAGCCACACCCTGCTTTCCTCTGGGACCATTAGTCACCCAGCTTGTGCTAACATTTTTAGTGGCAGGACTCAGACTGGCACTGTAAAATCACTGTCATTTTGGAAACTGCAACAAGAAAACTTAACTGGCTATTTGCACCAGCTGGATCAGGAGAGGCCAACTTTTCCTGCAGAGAAAAAACCCAGCCTCTGGAGACTCCGGCTATCATGCTCCACCCATAGACTACATGAGTAAGCAGCCAGGGCCTGCCCAGGAGCAGTTCCAAAGGCCAGGCCTTAACCTTGAGGGGTTTCAAGGGCCAACCCCTGTCCTGGAGGACCTCCAATGGTCAGGCCTCAGCACCCTAACCCCCAGACTTCCTTAATGTTCCTAGAGGAAGAATGGCCATGCCCCACAAGAAAAAAAAAAACAAAACAAAACAAAACAAAAACACAAAAAACTCACCAATCCCTGAGCTTGCCCCAAATCAGGCCACATAATTCTTCCTGGGAGTGTGTGTGTGTGTGTGTGTGTGTGTGAGAGAGAGAGAGAGAGAGAGAGAGAGAGAGAGAGAGAGAGAGAGAGATTTTGTGGTTTTCCTTGGCTCTCAACTATGTCTGGCCCCGCCTCCCCTCCGCTCAAGCAGAGTTGTAACACTTCCACTGGGGAAGCCTCTCCCCTGGGAAGAAACACTTAAAAATGACTCAACCTTGAACTGAACTCAACTTCGCTGTTTTTTGGCTCTTCAGGCCTGCTCATGACCCTCAAACTGTAAACACTTAACTCACCCAGCCCAGGATGGGTCTTCATAAAGAGTGAAGAACAAGCCTAAGTATTTCCTGAGCTAAAGTACATTGCCCCTTCTGAAGACTTTCTTCACAGCCATGGTCACCAAAACACAACCTTAGTGATTATCACTGCTTATTCTCCTTGAGGATGTACAGGGGGGCAGGGGCAGAATTTGGGGACAGCAATGGTGTAATAAGTTTTCTCAGCTCTAGTGCCAACAGAAGATGATAGTATTAGTCTGGTGCTAAGCCTCAACAACTTCTCAGGCTCTCCCTTAATACAGCTTCTCAGAGAATGGATACGGCATCCTCATTTGGAGATGAGACCATTGTTGTTTGCCATTTCTGGCACAAGTCTAGCAACTCCTCCTCAAACCCCTGTCAAAGCAGGAGGGTGGAACAACCTCAGAGGAGGCACAGACAGTTCAGGTTATAGCAGACTCAATATGCCTTATGACCTTGAAAAAGTGACATTTGTTTAGATGCGGTAGTGTGCTATTTGATTGTATTGATCTTCCAGGTACCAAAATCCATATGAAATGCTTCCCCATAAAACAGTCCTATAAACAGTTCTTGTCTAACTTAAATGTAAAGTTTCATCCTTTAATATTATAACTGATCACACATGCTAACTCAGAGAATGAGAGGATTTCATACTTTTCCTTCCCTTCTTCCTTCACTTAGAAAATAATATACAAGAGCACTTCACATGTAAGAGAGCTGTGATTGCACAGAGTGGCATTTCCAGTGGGCGGAAAGAGTTCTAGATCAGCTCTATAGTCATTTATTCCTCCTGCTCTTCTCCCACTCCTTCCCTCCCCCCAACCTCCTCTGCTCTACTCTCATCACTCTGAGCCACAATACAGAAGCAGGCCTTAGGGAAAGAGGGGCAGAGACATTCATTTAATCCTCATATTTACTGTTTGTCTTCATCTGAGTCTTAGCTCTTCAATGACCTTCCACAGAGAAACAACTTTCTAATTTTCTAATCAGTGGAGCTAGGATTTCAAATACGGGCAATGGCAGTTGTCTCTGGTCCTGACCACTAATATATTCCTTGGTTGCATTTCCATTTATAATGACTACTAGAATCTTCCTCATTAATTCTCAGCTCAATTAAATGTCACAGCTTGCCCCCAAAACCACTATTAAAACTTGTCAAGATGGGAATGTTGAGGACATTACACAGACTTGGTAATTGTTATACTTGCTACTGCCGTGCAACAAGCCATCCCAAAATGTATCAGTTCGGGACTATGAATATAGCTTAGTGGTAGAATACTTGCCTTGCATGCATAGGACCCTTAATTCAATATCCAGTACCTCAAAATAAGTACATAATAGCCAATATGTAGCAGTCTGAAACAAACTCATTCTATATATAAAATATAGGATATATATGTTCTATATTTTACTATGCTGTAGTCTTTCAGTGATGACTTGAGTCTTTCCCACTGGCCTTCAAGAGGAATTGATGACTGAAGCCAACAGGAATGCCAGGTTTTGCAATCAGTTATACAGACATTTCCCTTGCCATTTGCTGCTGCATGGCCCTTGGACTCTGGCTGGGCTGCAACACAGATCCCAGAGCCATCTTCCAAGCTGGAGGTCTTTGGCTGTGCTTCCGAGAGCATACCAGATCTGAAGGAAGTATATGGTTGGATTTTCAGACAGTGCCCCCCTGAACAGAGATGACCTGGTGGCTCCCTTCACCAGAGCAGCACCATTTCCATGGTGCCATATCAGTCAAGGTGGTCACATCCAGAGATTCCAGGAAAGAGACATAGATCGCTTTGCTTAATCGAAGCTGGTAGGTCACATCATAGATGAACACGTGAAATAAGAGATACAAAGGGGTAATCTTTACTTGAAGCTACGCTCTACCTTTTGATGCTATGTATGGTCTAACCAAGTTATCCTTCATTTTCAACCACAGGTTCCATCTGTCCATGTGCTGTAGGCCACAAGGTGTGTCCCTATGATAATATCACCTTGGTAGCTTCCCTGGGAGGAAATATAACATGCTATCAAAGGAAGGTAAAGGGGAGCTCAGAAAGCATGCTCTATGTTGTCTCCCTACATGACTAACAACCATGCTGGCTGGAGGTGTGTTGCTCTGTATTTACAGTCGGCCCTTTCTGCACAGCTCCAGCCTTCAAGAGCAGAGCAGAGCAATGCTAATGGCTTTTTGTTACTATCAGACTGTCCATGCTTCACTGGACCTGCATTGATATCTCACCTGGGTATTGATTGATAGATTATCTAACACAAAATAGAGATTGGGAAAAAAAAAACATGAAATGTACAGGTTTCCAAATATAGAAGATAGATAGATAGATAGATAGATAGATAGATAGATAGATAGATAGATAGAGACATATATCTCAAGTTTCTTCTACATACTTGAATATTTGATATACTCGTTGGCCAGTATAGTATGCCCATCGGTCACTCTGTGGTTTTCATATGGTCTTAGTTTTGTCTTCAGGCTTTGTGTCTTAGGAACTTTTTGTCAGTGTGTGGTCACTGGGGTGGAAAGCCAAACAAGGCTGGATCTGCTGAGAGATCCTTAGGCTTAAAGGAATGCTTATGGGACCCAGACTTGGTTCATTCAAGATGCTCTTTAATATAAAACGTTCCTGGTCTCTTTGGCTTCCTGTTTGGAAATGTGATAGTTCCCTTTTCCCCATCCTTCTTCCATATGATGCCTTCTCTACACTTGAGGCCTTCTCTACACTTGAGCTGATAATCATATCATGTCCCTGAGCCTCTATCACCTGTGATAAGTAAGCATCTTTTATTCATAAAATAGCTGACTATTAGGTATTCCATATTAATAATGAAAAGGCTGACTATCTCAATAATTATAACCTATTATCTCTCAAAAATAACAATTTCTATAAGAATGTGGTATTCTTTTAAACCCTCCCAAAATAAACAAGCCTGCTACTAAATTTCTATTTAAGTATAACAAAATCTTAAATCTTCCATATTCATACAAGACATATTGGCTTCTATGGATCAGCTCTTTCTCTCCAAAGATTATAAATAAAACACAAAATGACCCATTCTGTGACCTTGCTAAAAATGGAACTAGGAATACTCCTGGTCCTTATCTTTCAGAACTTCTGTATGGTCCATTTTAATGGACTTATTTTACTTTTAATTCATATGAACATACGTGTGTCGGTGCATGTGTGGATGTGGAGGTGGCCATGGAGGCCAGGATCCCCTGGAGTTTCAGGTGGTTGTGAGTTGCCCCACATGGGTGCTGGGAACTGACCTCGAGTCCTCTGTAGGAGTACCAAGTGCTCTTAACTACTGAGATATCTCTCCAGCTCTGGTCTATTATATTTTAAAGTCATACTTACTGATTCTATTTGGAGGCATAATCCTCAAAAACAAGTAGACGTGATGGCATGTAACAAAAAAAGGGCAGTTTTATGTGTATATATTATTTTCAAAAGATGGTAATTTTTCCCCCTGACAAGCAGAGCATCTGACGGTGGCTCAGCACTTAAAGCACTTGCTTCAAAATGTAAGTGCTGAAGTTTTGATACCCACAACCAAAGTAAAAGGCTGGGTGGGGCTGGCCATGGTCTACCTGTTAATTCTAACATGGGAGACAGACAAAGGCACTCCCCTGAACCAAGCTGACCATCCAGATGAGCTAAAATGCCATCTCTGGGCTCACAGAGTGAGCTTACTTCAATGTACATGCTGAAAAGTGAACATGGAAGACACCTGACGTCAACCTCAGGTCCCCAACTGCAAATGTACATGTAACACACACACATATAACATTCATTTATGTGTGCAAACAAAGGAGGGAATTAGTTAATATTTTTCTTTTATCTCATTGTGGCTGTGTTCTAAGACAATTTTCACATGCTTTCAGTCATTTGCATATTTTTCTTTTTACTTTTTTGCCTATGTCATTAGTTATGTCCTCTGATCTCCTTCAGTTATTCGTTTAAGTCAATACCTGCTGCATTTCCTCAGTGAATATTTGAAAACTCGAACCACCACTTAGTTTTTCTTTCCATTCTTCCTGGTGTATGTGAAAGCTTAGTGTTTGTCTTATCTTGGCATCTTGACTTCAAGACTATGAAGAAGAAACTGATATTGCAGGTTTTTCCTAAGAATGCATAGAGCATCTTATAGAAAACTATGTATTTGCTGTGCATATGGGATATATTTGGGTAGAAAAATGTTTCAGTCAGTTGAAGTTCTTATTCTTGTGGTAGATTCTGGAAAGGATATCCGTTATACACCCACAAACAGTCCATGGAGAAAAAGTGGCTATCAAAGTGAATGTCATCAGTTTTAAAGTACTAAGGGGCAGTGAGAGTTGGCTTCCTAGATACTGAGCAGACTCCATTCTGGACTAGGCTGGATGGTGGTAGAACTCCTGAGAGAGGCAGGCTGCAGAAGAATATGGGAAAGAATGGGACCAGTGGAGTCCTTCCTAATTTTGCTTGACTAATTGTGGTTAATGGTTGAAAGCTTTAACTGCTTGGCATAAGCTTGAGTAGATGAATGCTTTTCTAGCATGGTATTCTCTCTAGACTTTAACCAGTGCTACACCCTGACATTTCAGCTTCTAAGGGCATAGTTCCTAACTCTCTCTAGGCAGCAAGCACATGATGTACGCAGCAGCAAGGAGGGCAGGTGCAGGTGTACAAGCCTGAAACGTACAAAGCCTGAAAACCCATCTTCGTAAAAGAATACAAATCCACCGGCACAGCAGCAGGAGGAGAGGATGGCTTCCAGGCATAACCTTCAAAAGGAAACCTCAGCAAATGGCTGGAATTCTGGGGAGAGTCCACTTATTCTGACACTACTTCAGACCATTTCATAGGAAAGTTCATTCAAATGGCTTATGGCTGCAACCCGTCCCTTCCTTCTCACCTAGAATATCTATAAGTCCAGAAATCCCCAACATTCCATAGACCCAAGGGAACAATCAGCTCCTCCATCTCAGAACCATCTCAGGGCCTCACTGAAACAGGGATTCTCCATGGAGACAGGCCTAAGGAAAAGGGGCTATCTGGAGGGTTACAGCAATAGCAGAGGATTTCGATATGCAACCTCCAATCTCAACAGCCCACCCTTAATTCTGGAAGTCTCACACTGATCTGAACAGAAAAAAAAAAAAAAACGTAGTATTGGGACATTGGAGGGCTCAGTGGAGAGAGGTGATTGCTACACGGCCTAATGATCTGGGTTTAATCCCCTAGAACCCACACGGTAGAAGAAGAGGGCAGAATGCAGGCGATGCCCTGATCTCCACCTATTCACAAAGGCACACGCACACACACACACAGAAACAAACAAATGAATCAATGCTGAATTTTAAAGTAGTATTGAAACTAAACATGAAACAATTCCAGTTTCGTAATTTAAATAAGTAGAAAAGCTAAGCACACAGAACTGTGATACACGGCCTACCTGTCTGTTTAGGATGCAACTGAGTGCACCATCCCCTGTCTAAAAGATGCCCAACGGAAGTTTGTGAGTTCAGCGCAGGAGTCCAAGTGTGTGGGTTACTTGCTAACTTCTGTTTGACAGTTGTTCGTAAGTGTGCCGTTTTAATGTCTCAAGGTAACATTTAACTTTTGTGCAGAGGCCTCAGTTATTGATACAGTCTTGCCATTGAGCTCAGGGCTTCCATTATCTGCACCTTTGAGAAAATTCTGTGACTCTGGACTGTGCCACAAAAGGTATTTTTTTTTTTCTGTTTGTTTGTTTCCAACTTCCCAGAAAGTGCAAGTTTCAGGCCCTAGGCACCAAGTCAGTGCCCATCAGTCCATTTCTGTCCAATTTTAAGACGAACTAGGGAGTGCCTTTGAGGCTAGATTTCCAAGGTAAATGGGAAGGAACTATGCAGACTGCAGCTGGGGGTTGGAGCAGAGTCACTGCCCAACTTAAAGTCTTAGCTCCGCTTCTGGTGGAGGCTGGGCTTTCTCCAGCTGAAAGGATTTCTACACCTGATAGTCACAGGTTTCCAGACCCCCTTAGGATGTGACTCAACTCTCCCATTCACTCATAACAGTAAATCACAAATCACTTCCCTGCACTAAGGCAATTACTCTCCTAGACTTCAGGATTGTCAAGAAGCCTGAGGGGAAGGAGCAGCTTCAGGCCACCCGCCCAGGGTAAGGAATGTCCCTGTTAAGCAAGGAAAAATGAAAAGAAAAGGGCGTAGGTAGAGAATCAGAACTTTTCAGACTCCCTAAACCTTGGCCCTGCTACTGGTAAGGTCAAAGTGCCAAGGAGGGAGCGGCTACTTAGGTCTGGGTGCACTGTCCCCAGATCCCAGCTCGGGATCTGTCAGGGAGTTGAGTCACCCTGGAACTTTCCCTGCACGGGCAGCCCCCGCCACGGCCACGGCTATAGCAGTCCCCTGCCCTCACCTTACTGAACACCTCCAGGTCGTCCCCGTCCTCGTCCAGATCCAGCACATCGGCCTGCAGCAGGCTGCAGGAACCGCTGCCGCTCGGGATCGGGGCGCCGCCCCGCGGGCTCTCCCCGACCGCCAGCTCCGAGGAGCCCGACGCTAGGCGCTCGCCGTCCATCCCGGCAGTGCGCGCCCAGCCGGCCGCCGCTGCCAGCCCGCTCCCCCGCGCGCGCCCATTGGCTCCCAGGGCGTCCCGCGCCTCCCTGGCCAGCCCAGCTCCTGCCCCTCGGCCCTGCGCAGACGCGGAACTGCAGGAGAGCACGGCGCCGAGCCAGGGCGGGAGAGCCCCGGGGCCTGCAAATTCCACCCCCAACCTGGCTCCGCTGCTGCCAGGCGTGAGATTCCCTACTCTAGGAACCTCGCCAAGGGTGGGCAATGGAGACCCTGAGGACGGGAGGTGGCGTTCTTGCGCCGGCACAGCTAAGGGCCACCAGGTCTGTGGGTGAGGTGGCAGGGTCTGTCTGAATGCACAACCAGCTGACCCAGCTTCGTTTCCTGAACCAAAATGTGCCTTTTCTCCTGGGTTATGACTTTATTTTTCCCTCCGGAGTCAATCTTTACAGAGACTAATGCAAAAATTAAAGACACCAGAACCTCTTGGTTTCCGATTGATTTTTTTTTTTTTTTTTTTTTGACCCAGTGATTGGACTTGTGGTCGTTTTACTGTCAAGTCAAGGAAGCTGAGGCTGAAAAATTATTTTCAGCTACTTTCTAATGTAACTTTCTCCTGGAAGTCTTCCTGAAGTTAATGCTCAAGAATGTTTCCAAGCTCCAAGGACTGCCAGCAGGCCTGGGTATTGCACGGAAAAAGAAACAATCTTGCATTTTTTTTTTCCTTACTGCCAGTACAAAGTTGAAACTATTTAGTTGTTTGCTCATTGCTTATTTTTTTTTATAGATCCAAAATTAATGCAAATTGATATATGTTAGAACTAGATTCAAATTCCATTACTTATTCCTTTCAGCCTCATCATTTTTCCTGTTTAAAATTTGTAAGTAAAGGAAGATTCGTGTAAGAGCCAAGTATAGGGGTGCATGCCTGTGGTTTTCAATACAGAGTAGGCTGAGGCAAGAGGCCTTCCAGTTTGAGGCCACCTGATATTAACACAGGGAGACCCAGTTTGGAAAAAAAAAAAATTGGGAGGGGAAACACAGATAAGAGATTTTCCAATTTAAGTATTTGCACCTCTGATTATGAGACAGTTCCTCAATATATTCCCTTTTTAACTATCCAAGAACCTCCTGTTTGCTTCAGGATATGACCCGTGTAGTGTCCAGCCTGGTAACTGGCCAGTTAAAAAATACAAATTGGTTTTATTGCCTTATGGTTTCTGCCCCCAAAATACTATGTTCTGCTTGTCTTCCAGGAATTATCTATAGTCCCATCAGTTTCAGTAAGGCTTGTGAAATGACAGTCTGGCCCCAGTTTCTCCTCTGGGTTTATCCTGTAGATTGCATGTTTCACACGTGTCTTATATTCTTTAGTCAACAAACAGTAACAAGTTCTAGGTTGAGAACCACGTACTATATTAGTAAAACCGTTGCCAAACATACTCATTCAAAACGACTTGTTGCTGAGCTCTGCAAAGAATGTAAGTTATTAAAACAATTTATGTTTTCCCCTCTAATCTCACTGTAGAGAAGTCTGAGGTTTCCAATTTGCGAACTTTGAACTCTTAATGACACTGTGACTCACAGGATTACTCAGAGAGCATAGAAAACAGGCTCAGAAGATCAGTGGAACAAATGCAGATACACAGCTCAGATCACAGCCTAAATTGTACCATGTACATTGGTGTAACTATTTTTGGTACTGTTGCTTGGGTTTGAGAAGTCCAGTCACCTTCATAGGTTGCTGTGGACAGTGATGCCTCTGACATCAGCAATTTGCTTTTTAGTTTTGTTTTTGTTTGTTTGTTTTGGGGGGGTCGCTTGTTGGTTTGTTTGTTTGTTTGTTTTATTTTTAGATCATCCCTGCAACTGTAATGAAAATGGTCCTACTGTTCTATCTCTTAAAGTCCAGTGCTTGACCCAAGTCGTCATTAGGTATAAGGAAGTTTTCCAAGGCAGGGATTTTTCTAAACCCAGAAATCCCATGTTGATCCTGGTTATCAGAGATGAAGAGGAAGAAAAAGGAAAGACAATAAGAGAAGAGAAAAGAGGAAAAATCTACTATAATTCACACCTTCCGCCATCCAGCAGCCAAATCACCTTTGTTCTGATAACTCAGCCCCAGCTTAATGAAAAATACAGGTGAGGGAGGACATAGTTACCAGAGGTACCTAGCCCTGAAAAGAGTTGTCAGCCCTGAAAAGGAGGGAAGCCTCTGGGCAGCCTGTCCTTTATGTACCTCACTCTGTATCTGCTCCATTTGACTCTCTGCTTCCCATTTAAAGGGATTATCAGAGGATTCTATAATGGAGCAATTCTTGCTACTAATGCAAGGCCCAAAACTTTGAGTAATGGTACAGTAATGATGGTGCAGGCTCTGTCTTGTCCCTTTATTTCCTGGAAGATTAGCATGACTGTTGTTCTTCATAATAGGTTAATACCAACTGAAATAGGAAAGAAAGGGATGGAAGTTCCATTAAGGGGTAAACCTATGGACAGTGATGAAGGCCAATCCTCCTGGGTGGCAAAGCTTCTAGTACAGTGGATCTCAACCTTCTTAATACTGGGAGCCCTTAATACACCACAACTCATGTTGTGGTGATCCCCAAACATAAACTGTCTATGTTCCTACTTTATAACTGTAATTTTGCTATAGTTATTAATTGTAAACATCTGGTATTTCTGATGGTCTTAGGCAAACCCTGTGAAAGGGTTATTCAGTCCCCAAAGGAGTCCCTGCCCAAAGGTTGAGAACTGCTATATTTGTCTGATATGTAGGTATATACTGTACATGGAGAGAGAAAGGCCTAGAAATATAAATCTAAATCAATTCATGAGTAGTTGCAAATAATTGGTTTTGGATTGACAACAAATGGAAAGGTGTACTAGTGAAGAGAGCTAAAGGAAGTATGTAGATGGACTTTTCAGAATGATCATAACCTAAGGTGTTTTGGCATGTGAAACATCCCACAGGAGTAGTGCATATTGCAAAGCTGACTCACAGATAAGGTAGAAAGAATTATGTACTCTGGGATAACTCTCCCAAGGCAGAGCTCATGTGCATGTCAGTAATATTGGTATTCTTCCAGCGTTGATCTGCCTGATTCTACTGCTACATGGGTAATGTGCATACAACACAGACCAATAATGACACCTTCCTTGTAGCAACATGCTTGATATATGAGACATAAGCCAGTATGCGCATCTGGCAGCAGGCTGATTACAGTGGACTTCTGCCTCAAGGATTGCATAGAGATTCATTTTCATTAAAATGCACACATTCCAGATATGAATGTGCTTTCCTTGTTATTGATAATGCCATGGATGGATACATAAAACGTCTTAGGCACCCTCAATGAAAGCATTGTTTATAACATTACATCAGACAAAGAAGCACATTTTATGGCGTAGGGAGCTGTCATGGGTTCACATGCAAGAGATCAACTCATTGAACATCTCATAGCCTGGGCATTACAAAGAACAAAATATGGACTGGCTTAGTGAATGAGCAGTGTTCCTGTCCCCTGGAGGGTTTAAGAATGTACAGCATGTACCGTGCATAAGGATGCATTAAGTAGATCTGACTTCATATGAATGGAGCACATGGCCCATGATGGACTAGTGAAAGTGACAGTGACATTGGCACTGTGTCGCTCATAACACACTAACATGTGTTTTGTTTCCCATCTATTCTTTCTGGCTCAGAAGCAACCCATCATCAGTACAATTGTTGTTGTTGTTGTTGTTGTTGTTAGTGTTGGGTTTGGTCACAAATCATTGGCCAGTACAGATCACATGGCACTACTCAATACAAAGAGAACCAGGGGTCCAATCTCACTGTGTGTTCAGTAGGCACTGAGTCAAAAAATATTCTTAATAGCACAAATGACAGTTGTAACCTTTAAGCAGTTAATTCTAGGTGCTTAACATGAGGCAAAGACAAGCTAATACAGGGGCTATGACCTCAAGGCGGTGATTATTACCCAATTATCTGAAAGTACACAGTTCTTTACATGAAATTTCTTACTGGCTTTGAGAACTAAGGCATGTGTTTCAAGTTATTAACTTCAATTTTCTCATCAGCAAAGTTAAGATAGTTAATAATAGATACTTCAAAGGTTATGAAGATCAAAGCAACTAATATACAGGAACTAAGTAGCTATCTAAATCTTAATTGGTTTATTGCTTTTACTGCTAGTGTTATTGACTTAAGTAATAGTATCGGGCTGCCACATTTGCCCTGTAATTGCATTTAGAGTCACAAGCAGTGCAGCTTTCACCAAAATACATGTTTTCAAAGGTTTTCCTTAGTATCATAGTACACTTGAAATTGCAAATGTTCTGTCACTTTTTTTTTTTTTGCAACAAATAAAAACACTGTGAAATAGTAAACCAGCATGATCTTAAGCCTCTTTAATTTAGGAAATCTCAACAAGCACAGACTATTTGTAATTCCATGATCTAAGCAGCCTACTTCTGTCTTAACCCTGCCATCAAATACAGAGATTGGGGTTGATCATCAGTCAGAATTGGAAGCATATGTATTATTTAATACCGTGGAAAACTCAGAGTAAGGGTGGCTTCTAGACACAGCTGATCATTGTTCAAGGAATGTTACCCAAGCAGTTCTGTGAATGCACTGATTTTGTAACAGCTTGGTACTATCAATTTTGTTTCTAACGGGTTGATTTTTATTTTTAACTAAAAACAATTTTAGCTGTTTTCTAACCTCCTCATCTCAGTGCATTGTCTTTGCAAGGACAAGGATATTAGTCAGAATGTAGTGGAAACTTTGTTCAGAGTCAAATATCTGCACTTCTTCTGGAGATATTTTCTTTACTTAAATGTAACAAAAATTATTCGTATGAAACATTTTAATGAAAAAGGTATTGCTTTACATCCTGATGAGAGCCTTGAAGAAGGGTGCTCCTGGACACTGAGAAACAGTTTCGTAAACGTGAAGCTAATGATAGTTTCTTTTTCTTGTAAAAATATTTTTATTGAAGTTTCATTTCTACCACATATTATTTGCCTATTTAAAATGCTCAAGTCAGTGGTTTGCCATCATCGGCTGGGCAGCCATCAACAGATAATTTGTAAAACTTATTATTCATTACCCCCAAAGGAAGGCTCTGCCTACATTAACAATCATTCCCTTGAATGCTCAACCTTAGGCCTTAGAACTACCAGTCTAAAATTTAAATCCCTAGATTTTCCCATAGTGCACATTTTACAAAAAGTAGTTAAGTAGTGTGTGGTCTTTTGTGACGGGCTTCTGTCATCCAGCATGATATTCTCAAGGTTTAACTCCCATGACTCCCTATATCTTTACATCCATTCTGTGCCTTAATGTAGCCTCTTGGAACACAGAAACAGTTTAAGGCCTTTCACAGCCACTGTTTAACACATATATGTGTGTGTGCATGTAAGTATGTATCTCCTGAAGGGTAACATGCAGTCTAACAGTTAGTAATGAAGACTAAACAAACCTGTGACTGACAATGGTTCTGTTTACCAAGTAAATTAAAAGTGATTGATTAGTCAAAGACACAAAATAGATACAGATCATGAATTTATTGCTGTTTAATAAACTCTGATGTTGTAGAGAGAAACACACACATGCCTGTTTGTATTTCTGAAAAATAGCCCTCTAATGAATGTTCACAGTCATGTATTTTTGCTATAATAACCTGAAAATTATTACTCATATGGAGGGTTGCTGTTATAAGAAATATATAAAAATGTGAAATGGCTTAGAAATTGGGTAAGAGGCAGACACCAAAAAATGCCTGAAGTTCAAATTAAGGGAAATGATTGCTGTAAATGAACAGTTACAAGTGGCTGGGTTGTGAGTGTTCAGGAGAGGAGGAATGTACATACAATAAACACCATCGTGGCTCAGGGTCTCAGCTAAAAATGAAAGAATGTTATTGGAAAGTAGAGGAAAGGCTAATATAAAGTAGCAAGAATTATGTTCTGATCCCGGTGCTTTGTGAACTTTGTGAGAGATGAAATTGAATGTTTGGCGAGTGTAACTTCTAAGGAACATGTGGGAGGGGCTCTATGACTTACCCTAGAGTGTGGGAAGGAAGAGGACATAGAACAGTCATTACCCAGAAAAAAATAAAAACTCAAAATTTTAAGAAAACTTCACTTTTCTATTAAAAAAGCAAACAAAACAAAACAAGCTAAAAACAACAACAAAATACTTCCAGAGAAAATTATGGGGTGTAGGTAAATTAGAAGATATTCCTTTTTTAATTGATTTTTTTATTAATTACAATTTATTCATTTTGTATCCCAGCTGGAGCCCCCTTCCTTGTCCCCTCCCAATCCCACTCTCCCTCCCTCTTCTCTTCCCATGCCCCTCTCCTAGTCCACTGATAGCTGAGGTCCTCCTCCCCTTCCATCTGACCCTAGCCTATCAGGTCTCATCAGGCAGGACTGGCTGCATTGTCTTCCTCTGTGGCCTGGTAAGGCTGCTCCCCCTCTCAGGGGGAGGTGATCAAAGAGTCAGCCACTGAGTTCATGTCAGAGACAGTCCCTGTTCCCATTACTAGGGAACCCTCTTGGACACTGAGCTGCCATGGGTTACATCTGTGCAGGGGTTCTAGGTTATCCTTATGCATGGTCCTTGTTTGGAGTATCAGTCTCAGAGAAGACCCCTCTGCCCAGATGTTTTTGGTTCTGTTGTTCTCCTCGTGGAGCTCCTGTCCTCTCCAGGTCTTTCATTTCCCCCGTCTTTTATAAGATTCCCTACCCTCTGCCCAAAGTTTGGCTATGAGTCTCAGCATCTAGAAGATATTCTTATGGATCAGGCCCTTCAGTGGGAGCCAATTTCTTTTTATCAAGATAGTGGAAAAATCAGTGAACAGTCCAGACAAAAGGCAAGAGCTACTGTCCTGTACAAATGTCATGACCCAGAAGGCTTTCCAAGGCCACTGTGGGAGAAGGTTTTTTTTTTTTCTTTCAGTTATTTATTGATACAAAGCCTTGGTCCTTTAATTTTATCCATCATTTACAATGCACTGAAATAACTGAAAGAGTTCATGGTTCTGTTTTACTAATCTGCACAATTAGAGAAATTTACAAAGATTTGTATTGTGAATCCTTAATATTCATTTATAATTAGCAAAATTAACCTTAGAGTTGTGAACAATAACAGTCTAATATGTTGTGACACTGTTATATTCTTTTCTTTTTTTGCATTCACTCTTGAGTTTAAGATCTTGAGGACTGGCTTATTCCAAAGGAAGAGTCGTCACCCTGACTACCATGTTGGTGCAGATGTTCATCTTCACATTCTGGGGCCTCACTTTGTATTTACCCTAAGTACAACTCCAGCAGAATAGATGGAGATTCATTGTGCTGGCACCCAAGTAAGCTGTAGGGCATGGCTATTGTACCTATATTGCCAAGGATGCCTCAGAGAACCATAGCACCCAAGTAGTGAACCACCCATGTATTGGGCTATCAAAAAAAATCAATAAGCCCTCAGCAGGGCAATACCCAGTGCAGCCTTGTAAAGAGGACCAACTTCACGACCTCAGATTAGTCCAACCAAATGGCCTATAATTATGGCTTGAGAGAAAAGTAGATGTGGCTGGAACAGAAAGACTGTGCTGAGCACTGATCCAGGAGAGTGAGACGTGGAGCACTATAAGTCTTGCTCAAGACTTGGGGTTGACTGCTGGCCCTGCTGTTCACTTGTGTGGAAAATTTTTCTCCTTTCTTATTTCTTCATTTTGAAATGGCGATGCTTGCACTGTTCTGTCATATTCTGTGTTTTAGAAGCCCCAGAGACATTGGATTTCACAAGTTCAGCCCTCAGTAAGACTTAGAAGACTACATTTCAGAATGACTCAGATCTTGATTCTCCCTCATCTCTGAGCCAGACAAGACTTTAGACTTTGGACCTTTGCCTTGATACCAGACTGAGCTAACACCTTAGAGAGAAGGCAGTTTTTATTTAGGCATATCATGAGTTTGGGAAATCTCATGAATGTTATGACGTGAATGCCAATGAATTCCTCTGAGTAGGAAGACTCAGGAACAGACACTTGCCAATGTCTTACAGATAACAAATATGGGTGAGCTTTTGATGTTGATGGCTTTGACTCTTTTGAACTTTGAGAGGAAAAGCCATCTAAAATACTGTTTCCATTCCACAAACATAGTATATAATTCCATTTATTTAGTTCTTCTTTAATTTCTTTTAAAAACATTTGATGTCTTGCAAAATATGTTTTCTGTCTTTTTATTGAATTTATTCTTAGTGATTTTATTCATGTGACATTAATGAAAGTGGAATTGCATTCATAATTTCATTTTCCAGTTTTTCCCTGACATTGTGTAGAAATAACACTTTTAGAATTTTTTTTGTGTGTTCTCTAATCTTTAGTACCACAGTTATTCATTCTAATAGTTAAATAAATCTTTAGGATTTTCAATATATAAAATGATATACCTGCACTTCTTATCTTCCAGTAAGGAAGGCCTTAACATAATTTTCTTAATGTACTAGTAAGGGTTCAAGATATAAAATTAATGTATTATGAATGTATTTATCTAGCTCTCATCTGTTTTCTCTCCATCATCTATCTAAAGAGATTATTTTTTATAAAGACATTGGCTCTTAAGATTATAGAGGTTCACATATCACAATATCTTAGTGGCAAGCTAGAAACTCAAAATATTTAATGATAAGCGGACGATGAGATAGCTCAGTTGGCAAAGGTGCAAGCAGAGAAGGAAATTTAAGAATCTGTTATCTGACCTCTGTATGTGTGCTGTGGAACGTGAGCGTCCCCCTACACATCAAAAGCTCTCCTTCTCTCCTCCCAACACTCACGTGAATAATAATGTTGAATACATTTTAAATTAATGTTAATATTCTGTTCTGCTGGCCAGCTCGACTACGAAATTATTTCTGTTAGGGTTCCAAAGCAAAAATTTAAGCAAAAATACGAGTGTTCAAGCATAAGGACAATCAGGCAGGAAGATTTCCCATTCCCATGGTGGACTGTGGCTTTGTTTGGACCTTCAACAGCTTGGGTGAGGTCAACTACATTTGGGAGGCTAGTCTGCTTTACTCAGGTGACCGATTTCAATGTCAAGTTCATCAAGAGACAGTCTCTGAAGTACCTAGATTAATGTTTGACCAGATAGCTAGGCACTTTGCAACCCAGTCAAACTGAAGAACATAATTAGCCATCCGAAAGCCTATCCATGTAAACTTGACAGCTATGATATTGTAATAAAAAATAAACATATATTTGGTCTTCAGAATTTTTGTCTAGAATTTTTAAATTGTTTGTAATCATCTAGGAAAGCAATGAGTGGTGGGGGTGAAAGGAAGATCTTTTGTCATACATAAAAAAAAATCCTTTTAACCATAATTGAGCTGATAAGATAATTTTTGCATGTATAAAGTATGGTTGCCAGGGGAACCAACAATTAGATTAGAAGGTAGGAACTTTGAACAATGTCTTCCAACCTCTGAGGGTTAAGGGAGTGTCAGAGATCCACTTAATTTCCAGTGCATAATGGTTTAATTGACCAGACATCTATAATGAAGCTTTACAAAATTCCAAAAGGGATGATATTGTGGAAGGTTTTCTTATCTAATGAATATGTAGAGGACCAGTGAGTATGACACTCCTGGATGGGGCATTGATGATCAGCATTCCCAGTATGTGTTGGCCTTTCACTTCTTCCACCAAGCTATTTTTTAAGTTATAAAAATTAGTAATAAGTAAGCTGTTTTCCTTGCTTCTGTGAGCCGTTCTAACAGAATAGAATCATGGAAGAAATTTTCCAATTTGAAGTTGAGCTGGGCAAATGTTTTTGATTGTCTGAAGGAGGAGGTTGTGCAGTGGGCATCTGAGCAGACAGGGGAAGTATTGTGAGATGACTCTGTGGGATCTGACTCTACCCTGGATAGTTAGTTTCACAATTACATTCAATTGTACAATACCCACTTGGTAGCGTCTAGAGAATGGAACTGAACTGACGTGTAGTAGAAACTACTCTGTTGGATCAAAATAAAGACCTGAAGGTATGGGAGAAAATCATGGGTTCTCCTTCATGGCACCTTGTATGTCTCCTTAACCCATGCTTAATCCTCCCATAAAGAAAATAATACAGTCATGATTCTCCCTCATATGCTACAACTATCCCAAATAGAGGTGAGAATGCACCAATGACTTTCTCTGGAGGATCAACCAATCCTAGATTGGTGATGGTTATTGATGACATATAGGGCAACATAGCACCACCATGATAAAATACAAGAGTCCATTTTGTTTCAAAGTTCAGATGCCTTAATCTATGGTTCTGCTTATGGAAAGCTAGAACATCATGGTGTATCAGTGACTAAGACTTTAACATGTTTCTTTGGGAGACACACACTTGAATACTCCATAGCAAAAATCTATGGGTACATATAATATGATACAGAACCACTAATTTTCAAATACTGCAATAAATTTCAGTACATCACATAATAAAAAAAGCAAGAGAAGAAAGCAAGCCAAGATATTTATTTTTGACACATACAATAGTATGTTTGTAACAAAGAATAAATATTCATGAAAAAATAGTCCACATTGCTGTTTTTATTTTTTATTCCACACGCCTGTCACTGCTCTGCAGCTGCAACTCATTTATAATTACCCTCTGATACTTCTGTCACTTTCTATTCTGTCTTCCCTTTGCCTTAAGCAAGCACCTCAGCTGGTTGTATCATTTTATGTCGGCATGTGACCCACATCTTCACTCCAGAGTAGGCTAGACCATTAGCAATCTTAAGAGCTTTTAGTTGTAATTTGCCATAACTCTCCATCATAATTGACCTTAATCATCTTTAGTGTATATTGGTAATATATGCCCCAAGGATTCCCTTTTTTTTCTAGACAGATATTTTTTATTTCTTTCTCCTTAATTATATTGTGGAGAGGTCTAATTTCCTCTTGGTCGCTAATGTGAAAGTAAGTGAAATCAAAACTGAGTCATTTGTCTCAACTCTAACAAAATAAGTTCTGAAGTACAGAAGGAAGCCAATCCCAGGAGGTTCTGGCTCTATGAGAGAAACTATCACGAAGGTGATCAGTGTGCACAAAGGCTAGCACAACCTCATACAAAAATTACTAGACAAAAACATGCTTTGCAACTCTCGGTTCAACCTCAGACTGCTGGCACCACTGTTATGAACGATGGTGCCCAAAGATTACTGTTTCAAAGTATTTGACGCAATCCTCCTCCTTCTTCTCTTTAGAAGGCCCCTTTGGCCACAACCTCTTTGAATATGTTCGTGCTTCACTATGGCATGAGTATTTGTTCTTCAGTACTCTGCTATTCTCAACTGTAAGTCTCTGGAGAACCTTTAATTGTTTATTGGCATTTTCATTGGTATCAATCGCATCGGTCAACACAATAACGTCTTTCTTTTCCTGCTGGTTCAAGAGAGGCATAAAGAAATTGTAACCCCCATCTCAATGGAGTCATTGTTGGGTTCCCCAGTGAATCAGTTCTCTCTCTGTAACTTAGTCTTCTTCTTGCAAGGCAGATAAGAGCACATGAAGCAGCATTTTGCCAGTGAATTGCTAGGGATAGCATTTTTTTCCACCCCATCCCCCTTTTTCTGGGTATCCTACTTGTGGAATCAAATATCACCCTTAATTTAAATAGGCAGGGTTTTAGGCATTCAGACTTTTTTCAGAACCTTGCCTGGCTCTACATGCCATCTAGCTGGCCAAGAGTACCAGAAATTACATCATTCTCATACTACTTAGCCATTGGCTATTTCTACACTCTGAGGGCAAAGACCTCACTAGCATTTTAACGATATAGGAAAATCTGAGACAAAAAAAAAGAATAAAAAATAAAAACAAATCTGTTTATCCATGATAACAAACATTCAACAAAATCTCAGTCTGATAGAAATCATGACCACAGTCTCTAATGTCTAGTCAACATTATTGGAGATCACAGCCAGGCATTGCACATGAATGATTGTTAATACTCATGTCAATCTTGCTGGTCCTCAGACATGTGTGGTTGATAGTCTAAGTGAAGCAAATTGCCACTGTCCTCCTCTTCTAGTTAGATACACCTCATTTAATCAATTAATGACCAAATACGACAGAAACAGTACATCTAGTTCTTCACTTGTCTAGGAAGAGGAAAACACCAGGTATGAATTATTCAGTTTCTCATGGGCCATGTCTATTTGTTACATCTGAATGGCCAAAGGGCTTAGTGGGAACATGAGTAGGAAACTGGTGACCCGGAAAGCTGGCAATGAAAGCCTCCTCTGAGAGTCTGTTCTTGCACACTCACCTGCTGTCTGATGTCTCCATCAACCAGGGTCAGGGCCCTCTCACCAGGAAGGGTGAGGAAGCAGAGCCCGAACAGGAAGTTAAGAGCTTCCATGTAGGGTCTGGGAATTGAACCTTGGTCTTCTACTCTTCTAGAACCATCTCTCCAGCCCTCCTCTCATTTCTTGAGCAAACTATTGGAAATATGCAGTTTTACTGCTTGAATTGTTCCCACAACAGCAGTCTCCCAGGACCCATTCACCAATAGCTTCCTACATGTTCAGCGCTACTTTTGGTGGAAGAAGAGAGAGGTGTCATTGTTTTTATCTTGTTTTTAACCTCTGTGCAGTATATGCCTCACTTGGTCAAGTTGATTTTTTTTTATTGTTTTTGAGAGACATTCCTGAAAAGCCTAGTGAAATCTTTTATTTCAAACCTTTCCAATAATTTTAAGCCAAGATGTATTTTATCCGCATGATTACAATATAGAAATATTTGTTTATTGAACAGAAGCAACTATGATTGACATAGAAAGGCACCATTGATGCATAAATGTACCATTTTTCTCTGGTAAAGAAACGACTAAATTCAGGAATAACATCATCTAGCAAATCCTATGATGAAATTATCCAGTTACTTAAGGGAACAAACAGAAGGGAGATTCATCAACAAGAATCAGATGGGATTCTTAATGCAAATAGTACAGCATGTGAGGTCAGTTTTTATAACATGTATGAACAACAAATATGTATATGAACAATAATATATTAATTTTTCTATAAATGTCAGCACATAAAAGAGATATCAAATACTTGTGATTTGCAAGGGAGAGAAGAGGAAGGAGGTACATATTCAAAGACAACTTTGGCTTTTTCTCAAATTCATTAAAGAATTTTGAATTTTCTATAAAATTTAAAGGAGCACAAATTAATGTTTCTTGATTTATAAAAAATTAAAATATTAAAGTTTATGTCATCATTTAACTCAATCATCATGTTTTCTGAGCACAGTTTTCTAGTCGTCTAGCTTTTTCTTTCTGTTTGGTATTGGGCATTGAACTAAGGAGCTTGTCACTGAGGTAAGCATTCTACCATTGAGCTATATCCCCAGTCCTGTTTTGTTTTATTCTCACTAATATACCCTCTGAGATCATTCTGTCACAATCTGAGGCCTCAAGATGTAGCTCTCCTTCCTTCTTTCTAATATATCACCATGCAATTGTCAAGTCTGATTTCTTCATTGTACGAATTTTAATAAATCTGCTCACTCTTCTCCTTTTCTGCTGCATATCCCTCTGTTTTCTCCAGTCTGAATAATTATTCATACCAGAGGAATTCTGAGCTCCTGGAAAAACAGTTACTGGGCATAATAAATAGTTATCAGTATAATGGTTATCAGGAATGCAGTTCTCTCGACTCCTCAATGATGCTCATTCCATTGTGTTTTTGTTTTGTTTTGGGTTTGGATTTAGGTTTGGTTCGGTTTGGGTTGGGTTTTGTTCAACTCTAATTATTACTCGACATGATGACAAATATAACATATCTTCTTAGCTTTGGTTGACTGATCTCCCTTCTGCCATCAAATAACTTCATCGGCTATTTTCTAAAGAAAGTAAGGCTCCAACTTTTAAACACAGGTTGAGTTGTATTTTTCCACAGGTAAGACTGCCTTCTCCACAGAATAAGGATCAAAGGTTACTCATTCTGAAAAAAAAACCATCTGAATCACTGAGACTACTTTGAGATTGTAGAAAGATATTCTGAAAATGAAACTGATTTTATGAAGTGAGTGGACATTAAGATGAGAAAAATCTATGGCTCAATAGTGTTAATCCATAGATTCAAGTGTTTTAAAATAATTAGGCATGTCTGAAAGCATCCATGTCAGAAATCCTGTAGTTTTATAAAAGAAATGAAAAATGTGTATCCTATTGAATAAGTTATTTCTATTTTTTCTTGTTGTTTTTTACAGTCCAAAGCTCTCTACCTCCTGAAACCTAGTAAACATACAGACATTTTGAATTAGCTATCTTGGTAATCCCATTTCTGATATGCCCATGCCCAACTTATTCTGGTAAATGCGATAAGGTTTTACCAGGAGATGCCAATAGTATACACATTTTTTTGCCTGTTTTTACAAGTGAAATTGTTATATTTTTATGGTTGTCACATGACTTTAAGACAAATCCACATGTCATATATTTTGAGTACCTAATTCACATCTACTTTTCTAATGGAAAAGTTTCTCTGAGATAACTAATCTCATATTACTGAAAATAGATTCTGTCATAGCTTTTTACGTTTAAATCAGCCTTAATGAGGTATTACTCATACTCAATATATTCTCCAAATTTTTAAATGTACATTCTGATTAGTTTTGACAATTATATGCATCTGTATAACCATATCCCAAATCATGATATATAATATGCTCATCAGTCAAAATATTTATTGGAACCATTTTTAATATATTAGATAAAACCTTTAAATTCACTAATTTTAACTTAAACTAAATACATTTACCATATTTGCATATCTTAAACTTTACTTATGGATAATTTCTAGATGAACACTTCTTTTTATCCTTTTCTATGTGTTTTAAGAATTGTATTTCTCTGTTACAATTAGTGAAGAAATGGAAAGGATTTTGTGTAGAGAATATCAACTCCATTAAATCATTTCTTTAAAGAGGCACATGAGTCCATCTGCACAGATTGAAAGGTAGAGAGATGAATATTGAAGGAAGAAGCCCACCTTCATTTGAACCTATCATGGTAGCCAATCACACATTGTAGCCCAGCAGGGTATTGAAGCAGATGCTGAGACTTACAGACAAACTTTGGGCAGCGTTCAGGAAATCCTATGAAAGAAGGGGAAGACAGAAAGAACTGGAAGGGACAGGAGCTCCACAAAGAGACCAACAGAAGCAAAAATGTGGGCTCAGGAGTCTTTTCTGAGACCAAGGACCATTCATGGAGATAACTTAGAACACCTGCTCAGATATAGCCCATGGCAGCTCAGTTTCCAAGTGGGTTCCCTAGTAATGGGAACAAGGACTGTTTTTTACATAAGCTCAGTGGCTCCTGAGGGGTTGGCTGCCTTACCAGGCCACAGAGGAAGACAATGCAGCCAGTCCTGATGAGACCTGATAGGCTAGGGTCAGATGGAATGGGAAGAGGACCTCCCCTATCAGTGGACTAGAGGAAGGGCATAGGAGGAGAAGAGGGAGGGAAAGTGGGATTCAGAGGGGATGAGGGAGGGGGATATACCTGGGATACAAAGTTAATAAATTGTAATAAACAATGAATGAATGAATAAATAAATAAATAAATAAATAAATAAATAAATAACTATTTTTTGAAAGAATCTTGAAGAAAATAGCCTCTGAACTGAAACTTAAAGGGAGAGTATGGATCATGTAGGTGAAGCAATAGCATGTGTAAAGACACAGGAATACAGAATAAAATTTTCTAAAAATCTTTAGTGGAAGAAGATAATGAGGAAAATGTCAAAGATATCATACTAAACTTAAGCTGAGCCATGTATACTCACCAGGGGCCGGATGGGCATGTGAGAATTTGGCAGTGGATTATTTACACTGTTATATTGTATTTAGAGTTATATTTAGGAAGCAACAAGTGACTATTGGTGCTTTTTCAATAATCTTTTAGGCAGGAAATCAAACATTCCAAATCTTAGGGGGCAGATCAAGTTTAGATGACTCTTTTGGCTACCTATTTTGTAACCTGTAGCACATATCTTTGGTTTTCAATGATTCATCACGGCTCCTTTACTTTCCTGTGTTGAGTCTGTATCCTAGGAAGAATTAGGAAATGTAAAGGGCAAAATACAAATTTGTTGATTTATTCTTTCTTTTAAAAAAAGGAAAACAAATCACCTTTGGGGAAATATTAATGAGTAATTATCCATACACATTTCATTAAGCAGGTCTATGATAAAACAGTTGTCCTTAACATCACAAAAGTATGGCGTGTTATTGTTGTTTTTAATGAAGTAAAATTGGGATGTGTTTAGTTAATGCATAGAAATCTGGTATTACTCATATTGCCTTACACATGAAGTATTAGGTAAGCAATTATTGAAAATTTCTTTATATATACTGGATATTAGCCCTCTATCAGATATAGGGTTGGTGAAGATCCTTTCCCAATCTGTAGGCAGTCATTTTGTTTTGATGACGGTGTCCTTTGCTTTACAGAAGCTTTTTAGTTTCATGAGGTCCCATTTATTGATTGTTGTTCTTAGAGCCTGTGCTGTTGGTGTTCTGTTCAGGAAGTTGTCTCCTGTGCCAATGAGTTCTAGGCTGTTCCCCACTTTTTCTTCTAACCAATTTAATGTGTCTGGTTTTATGTTGAGGTCTTTGATCCACTTGGTCTTTAGTTTTGTGCAGGGTGATAAGTATGGATTTATTTGCATTTTCCTACATGTAGACATCCAGTTAGATCAGCACCATTTTTTGAAGATGCTATCTTTTTTCCATCATATGTTTTTGGCTTCTTTGTCAAAAATCAGGGCTGGGCAAGATGGTGGTGCCAGGAGAACTCTCATTCTGAGGAGCAGCACAGCAGGATTGTCACAGTGACCAGCAATCAGAACTCGCGCCATAAAACACAAATGATTGTGTTTCACAGGTGAGAGGATACCCCATGGTGGGGGATTCAATCAGCTTTAACTCACCTGGCTAAACCGTGGAAGAGATCCTGGTTCCACCAGGTGCTTGGTCGCCAGCCCAGAGCTACACGCCATCGCGATCTGGTCACGGTCCCAGACTGAACTGTGGGCCCACAATACCACCGACTGGATTTTCCAGTCGAGAGATAACCCCACGGAGCAGGAAACGATTGGGACCGACCTTAGGTCACCCAGACATCCCCTGGAAAAGACTCGGGTTCCGCAGGCGCCCCAGGAGCCAGCCCGGAGCCAAAGCCGGGGACCCAGGCGCCTGCACAGAGCCCTGCCTGCACACCTGAATCGCCACCTCAGATAGAACTGTGGGCACCAGGGCACCAGGGCACCAGAGACTGCGTTTCACTGTCAGGTGCAAACCCACAGGGAGGGAAATGGCTGGTCTGATCTCAGAGCTCTCAGCCGACACCCCCACCCCGAAAAGGTATCGGGGAAAAATAACTTAGTTTAGGCAGCCGCCAAGGTTCCCAAAGGCCAGAAAGGCGGAGCCACAAGGGGGCATCTGTGCCTGTGGGTTCTACTCGCCACCCCAGACAGAACAGCAGTCCCCAAGGCAAAGACTGAGTGTCTCTGGCAGGAGGAAACCCCAGCGGAGGGGATCATCAGGTCTAATGCTCAGGACACCCAGCACCAAAAGACTTCCTGGATTCATGCAGACTCTAGGCTCTAATGCAGGCAGGAGCGCTGTGCTCAGCCACCATTATTGAGTTCCCATGGGGCACTGGGACACATAGCTGCATCCTCAGACCTACAAAAGCCAGAGAGCCATTACAGCAGCCTACTGTGCCAAGGATCAACCAGTTATCCCTAGCTAGAATGACAAAACTGTGGGAATCCCTGGTCCTTCAAGAGGGCTGCACCCACAGCATCTGGACCAGAGCAGTGCCTGCAGCCACCATCCCAGACAGGGACACACAGCTTCTGGTCCAGAGTGAGGCACCCAGCCTCCAGACCAGAGCAGCACCCCCAGGTGCCAACTCAACCTAGGTGCACATTCTCCAGGCCCAGAGCAGAGCACTCAGCCTCTGGCCCAGAGACTTGCTGGGCGCACCTCTCACTTTCCCGGACAGAAATGTGTGCCCCAGGATAACAGACTAAGTTTCTCTGTTGGGAGAAAATCCAACAGCTAGGGAATCAGCAGGTTCTTTAAGAGAACTGTACCTGGAAATTTAATGAGTAGCAGCACACTAAATTTATAATGAGAAACCCAGCAGTGGGGCAGCTGTCTTGAGAACTTCTATGGTTAAGAGGAGATCCCCCCCTGCCTAACAAAGACCACAGCTACTACTCAGGGCTATAAACCTGAGGTGAGCAGTGGCAATTCCTGAGAAACACTGGCCATACAGTGACCATAACCAAAAAGCAGAGGAAGACTCCTTCAGGAAAAATCATCTTCTGGCCAAGGGGATTCTCCCTACCTCAGAACTCCAGGAAGCACAGAAACTAACAGCCAACACCTTAATCAGCCCAATGGGTAGAGGTCAGCATAAAAGCTCAACCAACAAAAGACAGAGCAATATGGCATCTCCAGAACCCAGCCATCCAGGGGCGAACAGACCTGGACAACGCAGTATAATAGAAAATCAAGAAGATGACCTTACATCTATGCTGATGAAGAGGATAATAGAGGAAACAAATAAAATACATAAAGAATTAGAGGAAGATAAAACCAAACAGATCATAGCTATCCTTAAAGAAATGGAGGAAGTTAAAGACAAGCAGATTATGGCCATCCATGAAGAAATACGGGAAGATGCAGCCAAACAGCTTGCAGCCTTCAGAGAAGAAATAATTAAATCACTGAAAGAAAAAAAAAGGAACAGAGTTGAAGGAACTTAAAGAAAAAGAGGAAAATACAATCAGACAGGTGAAGGAAGTAAACAAAACAACTCAAGACCTGAAGATAGAACTGGAAAAATTAAAGAAAGCACAAATGGAGGAAATAATGGAGAGGAAGAATTTAGGGAAGAAAACAGGAACTACAGAGGTAAGCATAACCAACAGAATACAAGAAATGGAAGAAAGAATCTCAGGTGTAGAAGATACAATGGAAGAAATCGATGTATCTGTCAAAGAAAATGTTAAATCCAAAGAATTCCTGACACAGATCGTCCAAGAAATCCAAGACAATATGAAAAGACAAAACCTAAGAATAATAGGTATACAGGAAAAAGAAGACTCCCTTCTCCAAGGCCCAGAAAATATTTTCAACAAAATCATTGAAGAAAATTTCCCCAAGTTAAAGGAGAAGCCAATAAGGATACATGAGGCCTACAGAACACCCAACAAATTTGACCAGAAAGAAAATCCTCCCGCCACATAATAATCAAAACAGTAAGTATACAGAACAAAGAAAAAATACTAAAAGCTTCAATTGAAAAAGGCCAAGTAACATATAATGGCAAACCCATTAGAATCACACCTGACTTTTCAACAGAAACTATGAAAGCCAGAAGGGCCTGGACAGATATCATGCAGACCCTAAGAGAACACAGATGTCAGCCCAGGCTACCATACCTTGCAAAACTCTCAGTCCTCATAGACGGAGAAAACAAGATATTCAATGACAAAAACAAATTTCAACAATACCTACACACAAATCCAGCATTACAGAAGACACTGGAAGGGAAAATACAACCCAAGAAAATTAGCTTCTTTCAAGAAAACACAGGAAATAATTAACCTTACTACAGTAAAACAAAAGCAACCAAGCACACAACCTTATGAACACAGCCAACATCAAAATCAAAGGATCTAACAGCCACTGGTAATTAATCTCTCTCAACATCAATGGACTCAACTCTCCAGTAAAAAGACAGATTAACAGAATGGATACGTAAACAAAACCCAGCAATCTGTTGCATACAAGAAACACACCTAAGACACAAAGATAGACATTACCTGAGGGTAAAAGGTTGGAAGACGACTTTCCAAGCAAATGGACCAAAAGAAGCAAGCATGAGTAGCCATTCTAATATCTGATAAAATAGACTTTCAACCTAAATTAATAAAAAGAGATGGGGAAGGACACTTCATACTCATCAAGGGAAAATTCCACCAGGAAGACATCACAATCCTGAACATCTATGCCCCAAATACAAGAGCACCCACATTTGTAAAAGAAACATTGATAAAATTTAAACCACATATAGATCCCCACACATTAATAGTGGGAGACTTCAACACCCCACTCTCAACAAAGGACAGGTCAACAAAACAGAAATAAACAAAGAAACAATATCTCTGACAGAGGTCATGAATCAAATGGACCTCACAGACATTTACAGAACTTTACACCCAAACACAAAAGAATGTACCTTCTTCTAAGCACCTCATGGAACCTTCTCCAAAATAGACCATATAGTTGGTCACAAAGCAAGCCTCAACAGATACAAGAAGACTGAAATAATCCCTTGTATCTTGTATTTTTGGGGTCACTCATGTATTCTATCATATCATCTGCAAATACTTTGACTTCTTCCTTTCTGATTTGTATCTCCTTGATCTCCTTCAATTGTCATATTGCTCTAGCAAGGACTTCCAGAACTATATTGAAGAGATATGGAGAGAGTGGCCAGTCCTGCCTTGTCCCTGATTTCAGTGGGATTGCTTTAAGTTTCTCTCTGACATCGGAGGAGGGAGAAAACAGGGAACAGGACAGGAGTCTACCACAGAGGGCCTCTGAAAGACTCTACCCTGCAGGATATGGAGGCAGATGTTGAGACTCATAGCCAAACTTTGGGCAGAGTACAGGGAATCTTATGAAAGAAGTGGGAGATAGTAAGACCTGGAGAGGATAGGAGCTCCACAAGGACAGCAATAGATCCTAAAAGTTCGGTCACAGGGGTCTTTTCTAAAACTGATACTCTACCCAAGGACCTCTCATGGAGATGGCCTGGAACACCTGCACAGAGGTAGCCTACTGGCAGTTCAGTATCTAAGTGGCCTCCATAGTCTCTGTCTCTGATATGAACTGATTGGCCTGTTCTTTGATCACCTCCCTCCTGAGGGGGGAGTAGCCTTACCAGGCCACAGAAGAAAACAATGCAGCCACTGCTTATGAGACCTGATAGACTAGGATCAGAGGGAAGGGGAGAAGGACATCCCTTTTCAGTGGACTGGGAGAGGGATGGGGGGGAGAAGGAGGGTGGAATTGGGAGGGGAGGAAGGAGGGAGGTACAGGGAAATACAAAGTGAATAAACTGTAATTAATAAAAATTTAAAAAAAAGAAAAAGAAAAAAATTCTTCAGGGAAATAAATGTTAGTTCTAGGAAAATATAAGAGGAGTGAAATCCATAGATTTCCATGCAACAACTAAACAACCAATCCAAACTACATAAATGCATTACTTGAATGATGTAGAAAACTACAGACCCTGAAGAAATGGCAGGCACACATATAGAAAAGCTTAGATTACCTGGGCTGGGCTTGCTGTGATGGAGGACACCTGTTAAAAACCCCAGAAGCACATCCTGTTAATTATGTGTGCTGAGCATGCTTATTTTGTGTGAGACAAGAAGGAGGAGTTTTAACTCAATGGGAGGTCTCTGTAGGGGAATAGTCTCAGGTTTCAGTCATCTAGGAGGAGCCATGGTTGCTTGTTCTTGCACACTCTGGCCAACCATTCCTAAATACTTGTATCTGGACCAGAGAAAGACTTTGCCCTTTCTCTTAGCCTCATCCAAGGAAGGCATATCCGTTCCCATGGGTCTGAGGCATTGATATGGCTGTGCCCATGTCAACAGTACACAAGCACTCAGGACTTCATCTTTTTGTATAACCCTCTTCTGATTTGACACATCTTCCTCCTAGTATTCCATTCACTCAGAGTTTCAATTACTTCCACAAGTCAACAAATACTAATCTGTACTTTGAGATTTATTTTTAAGCCTCAGATTAATAAATCTGTCTGCAGATTAATAAATATGTCTGAATTAATTAATTCAAATTAATATTTGAAAAGTTGGATTCATGTATCATGGATCTTTCAGACTTAATGTTTTTCCTATCCAAATGTGGCTTATCGGTATTGCTATAATCCTCATTTCTTACCATATGTTTTCAATGATCCTTTGAAATGAACTCTTCATTTTACTAAATTCTGATGTTTTTATTTGACATGAACAATACTTGTGCTTGTGGTGGTTTACCAGTCCTGGAACATGCTCTCTTCATCATGGAATTCATATTGTCACACCTGCATGTCCTTTGGGGATTGGATATATTAAGATCCATACTGGTGAGTCATGAATAATCTAGTCATGGGACATCTTTTCTGTTGTGGCATGCTTTTTTTTATTACTTATGACAATATTTTTTTTTTACTTCTCTGTGAATATTTTTCTAGGATCTTCTCATTTTGGCATTAGAGAAACTTCATAAATTCTATTAGACTCAAAGTTTTTGCATAGGAATTCTCCTGGCTCTCAGTCATGACTGTACCCCATAGGTAACACTTACTCTATAAGGTTTTATTTTTCTTCCTTTCTATTGGCTTCTTTTAACATGATCCATCATGTCACCATTTCAATTTAACATATTAAAAAAAAATAGATGCAACTTTGGGCTGATTCAGCGGGCAGTAAGTAAATGGACTTGACTCTGTGACGCTTCTGTCCCTGGAGCCCTGCGTAGCAAGGGGAGAAAATTGACTCCTGCAAGTTGTATTCTGTCTGATTGCTACAGACATGTCACCTCCCTCTGCCACCATACACAGAAAAAAATAAATTAATGTAAAAATATTTCAATATAAAAGCTTTATCAAAAACAATTAAGAATTTGAGTTTGCTCTTTAGAAAGTAGGACTCTCCAAACTAGCTCACCTAAGATCTTCTTTTTCCTATCATGTTTATCTCCTTTTTCCCTTACATTGAAACTTGGATATTCCTAGTATTATCAGAAACTGATGAAGGTGAGCTTATTCTGCTAGAATTTTATTTCCTTATGTTGAGTGTATATCATGTCAGTGTGAAAAAGTTTCCAAAGTCTTTTGCTAACCTCAAATCTTAGCTTCCCAATAAATTATTTATACAAGGTATATAGATTGTCTCTCTGTTAAAGAACAAGATTGATTTTGTCCAAACTAAAATGGTAGACTGTTTTAGAAAGAGAAGGAGGGAATATGGAACAAAACCAAGTGAGTACAAAAGCTTGTATAAGCCTAGAGAACATGAATTTACTTCTCAAAGTCAAAGCTAAGATTTGATGTTCATTAGAAGAGTTTTAAAGGAAGATCTAGTATCAAGTACCAACATAAAACTAGAACTTTTCTTTGCTAAATATGACAAAAAGATTGTCAGTTACTTTCTGCTTTTTATAAAACACTACGCTTTTATTTCCACCTTGTTATAACTTATTTAAACAACAGAAATGTTGAATTCTATTGGAATAATTTTCTGTGTCATTCTAATATTACAGAAAAAAATGAAATCATTGATTTTAATAGGACACATTTATCTCAACCAGAGTACTAGTTTGTCATTAAAATTTAAAATACTTGAAATCTGGAGGCTTGAAAGATGGCTGAGCAGTTAAGAACACTTGTTCCTGCAGATGACCTGGGTTTGGTGTCCAGCACGCACACGGTAGCACAGAACTATCTGCAATTTCAGTCTCAGGGAATTCAACTCCCTCTTCTGACCTCTGCAGAGACCAGGTAAACAGGCAGTACACACACATATATGCAAACAAAACAAACATGAGATAATTAATATCTATAAGATAAATACTTGGAGTCAAAGGGCTAATTTTTTTTTTCCTATTTGCTGGAAACACTGGGGAGGGTAATCAGAAGGATGGAGTGTAGGAGGGATGGTGTATTGCAGGAGTGAAGTGAGGGAGTGCTCCCTGGGCACTTCTAATACTGCCTGTTTATAATCTTAGGGTGCATTTTAGATAGGAAATTAAGAAAAAAAAACAAATAGCCATATCAACTTTAAAGCCTCTCACCTAATTGTTTGTTTCAACAGTTTCATGCTGTTTGAATTTTTAGATTTTTATTTATTAAAAATAGATTTCCCCATGCAATATATTCCTAACACCGTTTCTTCTTCATCTTCTCTTCCCAGATCCAACAAACAATAATAAAACAAAACAGAGAAAAACAGAAACACATACACATGAAGAGACACAAAGATACAGAAAATTGAAAAACATCATATGCAAGAGAAAAACAACAGCAACAACAACAAAAGGCCAGACAAAGCAATACGAGACAAAACATAAATCTCTCCCCAAATAGCATTGAATTCATTTTGAGTTTCTTGTCTGCAGGGCGTGAAGCCTGCCCTGGAGAATGGTTTGTTTGTACACCCAGTGAGATTCCATTGGAAAAGCTAAGTTTTCCTTTGCAAGCAATTGTCAATTGGAGGTACCTTTATGATTAGGGATGGGGGCTTGTGTCTTGTGTCCACTTCCCACTTTCAGTGCTGGAACCCAGACCCTTGCAGACCCTGTGCATGATACTTCAGTTTCTGTGAGTTGGTATGTTAGTTGTGCTGCAGTTGGAAAGCCTGAGCAGAGTTCCCTGAGCCCTGAGGGGTAGAAGTTTGGTGGAGCTATCCCAGTTAGAACTGGGCGTTCTAAGGTCACTCCCTCTCTACACGTTGACCAGTTTGTGGGTCTGTATTTGTTCCCTTCTACTGCAGGAAGAAGCTTCTCTTAGCAAGACACTGATCTTTGTCTTTTTGTTCGTGGTGGCACATTCCGATAAAATTTGCTGAAAAGAGGCAGAGGCAGAAGGATCATGAGTTTGAAGGCAGCCTGGAATCTTTCGACAATGAAAAAAATACAGTCCAATATAGAAATTTAAATCTGCTTTGATGGCTGTAGGCAGAGTAGTTTACAGGACAAAACAGTGAAGGAGCGGTTGAACTAAGGAGGACCAGGGCGGGGACTGAAGATATTGTCTAGGGAGAGTGTCTAATAGAGTCAAAACTTTCCCTGCCCCTATGTAGTGAATTCCTGAGAGATTAGAACCTGGCAAACATTTCATATTTCCTCAGTTGACCTCATGCCTTGCTGGTCTGCTTGCCCACACTGGTCGTGAGTTCCTGGTGACTAAGCACAGTACTGGTTTGAGTGAAAGTAACCCTTAACTTCTTACCTGAGTTCATCAGATAAAGGAGACCCTTTGTCCTCTCTCTCTCTCTCTCTCTCTCTCTCTCTCTCTCTCTCTCTCGGCTTGTTTCTGCTCAGCTCCTATCCCAGTTGTGTAGTTGTTTATCAGTAGCATGTGCTTACTTATTATTTCCCATGCCTGAATCTAGAGAGAGGTCCACAAGAAAATGATCATTTCTCATTTGCTTTATCTGATACAGGGTCAGTTTAATTGGCATGGGCAATAGATGTCTGTGGGGTAAATGAGTTCAGTTAACTGTTGAAGGAACTTTTAAATAATTTTTTTCTCTGACATTTACACTCACACACGTAAACACATAAACACACACACAGTAAATCCTTGTCTACTATCACTTTCCACTCTGATTGTCTCCCTCCCTCCCTCCCTATCAGCCCTACCTTCTCTCTACAAGTCCTTTTCCCATCTTCTTGTCTCTCTGTTTTGTGAGCAACTAAGTTTATTTGGAGCAATCCATGTGACCGTGGGTTTGGATTTATCTGTTGGAGACTGTTAGCTTGCCAGTGGGTACACAACTGAAGGCAAGGACGGCCCCTCCAACCTCATCTCCCATAGTCTTTCAGTACTCCACGGGCCAGTGGTAAAAGGTAATACCAAATGGGGCCTTCTTCCATCTGTGCTTGAGTGTAGAAAGGTCTATTCTTGTGCAAACCCAGGAGAGTCACCCACAGTTGTTAAAAGGTCATGATTGCTTGGGCAGTGCAGCGCCCAGAAGATGTCCTTTAACTGTCCTTATTCTACATTCTGGCTCTTACATTCTTTCTGACCTTTCTTCTTAAATGTCTTCTGAGACTAAGAGGAGATGATATCCATTGTCCTCTGAGACTTAGAGTGGATGGTATTCAGGAACAAAAACAAAACACAAACAAACAAATGAAAAACACAAACAAATAAACAAACCAAATTATCCTTGCTATTGTATTGTTTTTCCATTACTTTAATTTCCAATTAGTTTGATTGTCATTAGTTTAAAATCTAAATGGGGGGTAGAATAGCAAAAGGTTTTAGATTTGTGCTTCCACTTCATCTGGTTTCATGAGCATTTAAGAGAGACGTTCATTTTCTTATTTTAATTTCTAATGATTACATTATTGGTAAAATCGTGGTGATATATTGTTAAAATTTGGGAGTAATTAGAATATTTGTTTTTCTCTTGGTAAAAAGCAAAGTCAAGACCTACAAATACAGCACTAGGATTTATCCATGTTGCTAGCAGGGAGAAAATAGCTCAAAATAGAATACCTTCAGTAATAAGAAACTCAGCAACTACTGCTAAAAACAAAACATACTTTTACTTAATTAGGGTAGGAAATGAAACAATAGGTTACATTGTTTACTGTTTAATATGCAATGCATATGAAATTCCCAACCCCTGAAGTTATGATGGCGGTTTTACATTGGCTTTATTCACCTCAGGTCAGTATTGCCCAGAATGTTAGATAAAGCCTTTAATTCTCTTATGGATACCATCCTCTAGTTACCAGACAGTCACTTTCAAATGCTAGTGAAATGATTTTGAGGCTAAGTTTTGAAGACGTGAAATTTGGGGGTCATCTTCAAACCATGGTCCGTCAATTTGCATTTATAGATAACTCATTGTTGTGCTAAAACGGTAACATATTTAAAACTTGAGTCAGTAGGAAAACACTTTTGTAGTTACATAAATGAAATATGTATATATATATATATATATTCTTATTCTGTGTATCTACTTCAATTATAAAAGCAGAAATGCCAATTATCAATAAAAATGTGCTCAATATTTCTGATGTTTATTTTATTGGCTGTAAAAAAACTGTTATTAAAATATTTAGTCTGAAAATCTAAAATTAATTAGAAAGTAAATCTAAAAAGTTTTTCTGATAAAATCATATTAGCATAAAAATTAACAAGGGCTTTCAAATTCCCTTCTTAATAGAATAAGAATCACCATAAAGAATTCTCAAAGAGATATGGCTGAGCACTTCAGTTCTTAGATTTTGAAAGTCTGATTTTTACCTAGAAGTATTATTAGAGCGGAAGCAGACAAAACAAAGGAAGCATAATTACATCCCATAGAAGAGCAATTTGCTCTGGATTGTCCACTTACAAAGATGGCTGAAGGTTTTTCATCAGAGATAAAAACAGAACCATTTCATCTAAATGGAAGTGCAATTTGGATGCTCTTTGATGCTAGAGCTGGAAAATCTCTTGAGTGCTCCACAGCATTTTCATCTTAAGATTTAGCCCTCATGTAATACATACCTGAGGTGAATCCTTCGTCATCCACTCTGCTTATTCTCTTCTCTGAGTCACCCCACCCTTATTCTCAATTTTTAGCTAATACTTATACCTATTTGAAGTTTGAATGCCTGTAAACTCATAGTTTATTAAAGACTGGCCTGTATTTGGAAAATGGATTCTCTTCATCTCTTCCAAATGGATTCTGTATTAGTGTACACACAAAAAATAAAATGGAAATCTTCAAACAAATCACTCTTTATTTGGGAAGATGAGTATGTTTATAACATTATGCAAATTTATGTCATCAATATTGTCTTATCAGTGCTAAATTTGGCACTTCCATGTTCTATGGAGGACATCCTTTCACAGCATAGGGTGTGGTACTTGTCAGCCTTTCAGTAATGGTTTAATCAACAGTCTTCCTTGGTGGTACAGGCAAGATCTAACAGTGGGAGAACCCTGTTCTTGAAATGTCATGGAGAAAGGAGTCACAGTGATAATTAATTAGCTAATTAATTAATTATGACTTAGCTAAATTATTTAATTAATTTTGTCAGTGACTTACGCCACTGAAGAAACTTGTAGTTGTATAGATTGCATGTCTAATTATGGGCTTCCTGTTTTATTTATATTACAAATATCACACTGCCAGCACATTTGTAGCACAAATAGTACGATAATTAGTATTTCGGTAACTACCATCATCACTGACATTGTGTATGCTTCCTTCTTCCCCTTACCTAGTTTCTCAGAATCTGTCAACAAATAAATCTCATCAATATTTTTTCCAATCTATAAATTGAAGAATTATCTCCTGATTTTCATTGCTCTGTAGTCTGTTGGCTTTAATTTTTGTATGTAATCCTTATTATTCCTCTGAGAAATTTTAGATGGATTTTATAGTATATATAAGTGAGAAATTGAATCAATTACTATCATGTGAGGGTAGTTGTAAAATCATGTACCTATGAATCATATATTTTGGAGACTGAGGACATGGCTCAGTAAGTAGAGTGCTCCTCTCATGTGAAAGAGGTGCTAGATTCTGTCTCCAGTACTACAGAAACTAAGGGTATTGGTATATGCTTGTAAGAAGTAAGAGGTTATCCTTGGCTATATTGTGAGTTTGAGGCCAGTCTGGGTTACATGATTACATGATACATTACATGTGTGTGTGTATAAACTTGTGAAAAAAGAGAAATATATATTTTGAGAGTATAATTATTTGAGATTTTCAATCAGCCTATAAGGAGTCAAATACTTTAGAACTATATTGCTAAAATTAGTAACTTAAAAGAATTTAAGGTAGAAAACATTAAAATTGTCTATGAACATTAGAGAATAGGAAGGCTTTCAGAACATGAGTTCCCACAACCTCTGAGAGTCATGGAATGCACTGGCAATAGCTAAGCATGTGGCCTCACTGATCTTCTTGCACAGTTTTGTTTAAGAAGTCACACAGGAACCTCCAGTTGAGAGTCTGAGGAGTCTAGTGGAACGTCCTGCAACCTTATGGGGTAAGAGAGAGAAAGCTTAATTAAAAAGTTACAAAAGATGAACTCAATGGCTGGCTCCTTTACCTTCCTCCACCCCCCATGGGAGGAACTGCCTTGCTAGGCCACAGAGGAGGACATTGCAGCCATTCCTGAAGATACCAGATAAGCTAGGGTCAGATGGAAGGGGAGGAGGACCTCCCCTACTAGTGGACTTGGAGAGGGACAGGGAGGACATGAGGGAAGAAGGGTGGGATTGGGAGGGAATGAGGGAGGGAGCTATGGTTGGGATACAAAGTAAATAACCTGTGGTTAATATTTTAAAAGTAAAAATAAAAATAATAATAATAATAAAATTACAAAAGATGGGGGACCTGGTGTCACAAGGAATAAAGATAGTCAGAAAGTTGGTTATTGCTCCCCAAAACCGAGAACAGGTTTCCAACCTCAAGCTAAGGAGAGTAAAGAGACTTACCTCCTGAACAGACTGGAAGATCAATAAGTATAAATCTCTTGGAGAAGCTGGCATCATCCTTGACCTCCTATTAGCTTCAACGTGTTTACGCAATCTCTGACCCTAAAAAGATACAAACGTAAAATTCCTATAAAATTAAAATATTCACTACTTGAAAGTGACATGAGAAAAATAGGCAACCCCCCAGATGGTCTCCGGTGGCCAGATAAAACTGAGAGTTCAGTGGACTAGCTAAGAGGAGGAGATGTGCTAGCAGGAAGGCGAAGGGCTGGCACACAGAAGCGAAAATTCATGCACGACTTCAAAAGAAAAGCTGAAAGTAAGATGAGAAAAGATAAGGAACATCTAAAATCTTAGACTTTTCTTTCTTCAAGTCTCAGGAGGAAGGTTTGTCACCTTTGTGATTCCAGGCCAGCGGCCTGAATTCCCTAGGAATCTCACACAAAAAAAAGTGAAGTTATGTCTTAACTATTTACCGTAAAAATCGTGGTTTAACCCTCTTTTGGAACACTTATGACCTAAAGTTTTACCTTATCACATTGTAATTTATCACCTCACAGATCACCCTATGATGACAGGTTTTGTTTTGTTTTTAGGCAAAAAGGGGGGGGGTGTTTAAAACTCTGTTTTTTTTTTTTGTTTGTTTGTTTGTTTTTTTAAGAAACCCTTTGGTATATAACTTCAGAAGAAGGAAATCTTATTTATGGCTATTGTTATGGCATCTGGTCATGATTCTCTCTGAAGAAGTCCATTCCTCACTTCACATGTGTTTCACTTTCCACCAACTTCTATACTTAAGTCTGTGTAAAAATCTTTCGATAAAAAAAACTCCAAATCTGCTTTATACTCTTGAAACTCTTTACTGTGGCTCAGTTGTGACCCCTGATGTCGCCATAGTAAATGTCCCTATAGAGAATGCCTCAGTCTGCTGCAGGTACTATGTCTGCCTCTGTCTCTGTCATGCCTCATTGGGCCTGACAAAGTGACACATACACTAAGATAGATACATTTGTATTGAAATTGTTCTCCATATATTTATTTCAATTGGCAGCCCCATTGGCAATGGTGGAATACAACCTTTCTCCAGCAATGTGTGTTTTCAAACATTATTGTTTTCATTCCTGAAGTAATAGTCAACATTATAGCAGCTGTTTTTGTTTTGTTTCTCTTTATAAGTAAGAGAGCAACTTCAAAATATTTAAACATCTGATTTTTTTTTTGTATTGTTTTCTGAGAAATATTCTGTGCTAGTTATTTTATTTTCCAGTTTGACGATAACTGGGAAAACCTGGAAAGAGGAATTCTCATTTGAAAATTTTCCTCAATTAGCTTGGCCTGTGGGCACATCTGTGCATGGAGGGAAAACACATTCTCTGTTAATGATTGATACAGGAAGACCCAGCTCACTTTGGGTGATGCCATTCCTGGAAATTGCTTCGTGCTCCAAAGCATTGTTATAACCTAGTGGTAGATAGTTTATTATACTTTATGACTGTCTCCCTTTTGCAGTGAACATGCAATGTGTTAGAAGGTACATAGTCACTTGTCATAAAGTATCGTTTGAGCAGCAAAATTTCAATACCTGAGAGGAATGTGTATCTCCTATGAGACTGTTGAGTGAGGAAATGGTTTAAGTACAATAAACTTGACTGTACCATTTTTTGGAGTTTTGTTTCCTTGGGTGTTGGTGAGATTAAATGGTGTGAGGAGTCTGTACGAGGAAAAGGCCAAGATTTGTGCATTTAGGCTTAAGTTTGGGAGAGGTTCGAAGAAGGGAGTACTGACAGAATGTCTATGTGTGAGGAAGTAGAGCATACGGGATTTCAGGGAGTGTGATTCGGAGCTACATTCCCCTTCACAGTTTTCAAGAAAGGCAAATAAGGACAAGAAGTTATTTTGAAAGTATCTTTGCTTGCTGGTTCATCCTTTATGGCATGAGTTTGAACCTGGACCCTAGGAACAGCCACTCACTGCAATGCCAGCAAACGTTTCCAAAGATTTAATGAAGTAGTGATTTAAATATCTCACCAAGTCTTGCCATACAGATCATCAGTATGTGTTACTTAGGATAATTTGATCTATAACCTTTCCAAGTTTTCTCGAGCATAAACAGATGCAGCCAAACACATATCCGTTTTCAGTGAGGAACATGCTATTATTGGTATATGAACACATAGGTGTGAATATAAAGCGCTCAATCAAGTACATCTCATTTGTCTTTCCAAGTTATTATCTAGATTTATTTAATTCTTCTTAGTGAGCCAATTTCTTAAAAATTGTCATATATTATTCTTTCCTATGAAGTTTCTGTGATTTTATGCAATTAAAAATTTATTTCGTCAAGTACATTCCATGGAATTTGATTCCATTATCTATGTGGGTGTAAACAGAAATATCTAAGTTTGCAAAGGATTGCAGCTTTAAAGATATCAGGTCAAATAACAGAAGCCCACCGTGTGACACTTTAACATTTATGTGGGTCATATTCTGCATCCTTCAATGAAATTGTATTGCTTCCTATAATAAGTTGCATTTTCCTTGTTAAAATTGCCTCGTGTGCTACAGCACATGTCGTTCAGTTACATCTTCATTTGCTGAGATGCTGGCATGATTTATTTGCTTATGCATGTGTTTCATTGTCTTTTCATATAATAATTAATGAGTCCAATGATTCATTACTCGAGCTGTGCATGTCCTTGCCAGTGATCATATCCTCTTTTCAGAAGACATGAACTAATTTATCAAGTGTGTGAGCCAAGAGGTTCTGGCATGCCCACAGTTTCCATAGCCATCATGTATATTGCATCAAGATGCAGAAGAGGTGACATGTTAAGTACTTCACAATTTAGACACTTTAATATTAAATTATAGATATTGCATGCTCATAGCAATCACCTACTAATTATTAGTGGTAACATAAAAATTGTCAAGTAAAGTACAAGGTCGCTATATACAAGCATGAGTATTGATTTGTATCTTGAAAAGGAAAAAAAAAAAAAAGAAGGAAAACCCCTCAAAGCAGTTCAAACTCTGCATTAACCTATGGTTATTTTCAAGTGGAAGAGAGTTTACTGAAAGGATTAGGAACCTCAGTTTCTTATTTTTTATTAATTACCCTTTATTCACTTTGTATCCCCCTATAAGCCCCTTCCTCCTCCCCTCCCGATCCCACCCGTCCACCCCTTTCTTCACGCATGCCCCTCCCCAAGTCCACTGATAAGGGAGGTCCTCCTCTCCTTCCTTCTGATCTTAGCCTATCAGATCTCATCAGGAGTGGTTGCATTGTCCTCTTCTGTGGCCTGGTAAGGCTGCTCCGCCCTCAGGGGGAGGTGATCAAAGAGCAGGCCAATCAGATTATGTCAGAGGCAGTCCCTCTTCCCATCACTATGTAAGCCACTTGGACACTAAACTGCCATGGGGTATATCTGTGCAGGGGTTCTAGGTTATCTCCATGCATGGTACTTGGTTGGAGCATGAGTCTCTGGGAAGACCCCTGTGTTCAAATTTCTGGTTCTGTTGCTTTCCTTGTGGAGTTCCTGTCCATTCCAGATCTTTCTATTTCACACTTCTTCTGCTGGGGGTTTATTTAGGTATGAGCAGGGAGAAGTCATCCTTTTCCTATGTAAAACCAGTTTGGACATCAGTACAGTATCTTGCCATAAAGATGTTTCAGAACAAAATATACCCTGTTGAGGCTGTGGGTTCTTTGTGTGGGGAACTTATGACAGGCAGAGGTAAATTTTTGCCAATACAAATGCTGGAGGAAGAAAATGAAAGCAAACTGAGGTAAAGAACTCACGCTCAAATTATGGGGGATGTATTGTTACCAGAATAAAGCTGTCAGGGTTAAAATTAACAACACGCAAACGCAAAGAGGCTGAGGAGTTAGCCAAGTCAGCACAGTGAAAATCCTGTTGGCGTGAGGATGGGTCTGTGCCCTGGGACACACTGTTGAGTGTTTGAAATCCCAGGGCTGGAAGTTGCAAGTAGGCCAAACCCTCTGTCTCACAGGCCATCCAGCCTAGACTACTTGGCAAGCTCCTGGCCAGCGAGAGACCTTATCTCATAAGATGATAAAATAAAAAAAAAATTACGTGGATGACACATAAGAAATGACACCCAAGTTTGTCCTTTGGCCTCCACAGGCAAGTGCACAGATGTGGATACACTCTCAGAAGCACCTGTCCATCCTCACAAGACATCAGTCACACACATGCACATGCATACACATTTATATACGGAATGATGCACACAGAGCATGCCCATACAGACGTGTACGTGCACACTCCTGTAACGTGCATGCATACACATACGTACAAACAAGTCATAGATAACATATTAACCTATACCGAGTGGAGTAAAAAACTACGTAGTGCATAAAGAAAAAGCCTTCGGAGAGAAGGCAAACTGGAGAAATAATGAGGACAGAGGGAATAGACAGAAAGGCAACGCTACGCTAATCCAAAGCAGGCTGGAAAGGCTATTTTAATCTGAAAAATGTAGATACGCGACGAACAAAACATTACCATGGAGATAGAAAGTTGTTTTATAGTCACAGAAGCGCTAAGTCAAATCCCGACATAACATCACATCCCTAAACATTTTATTCATTCATAGCAAGGGGAAAATATTTAAACAAAAATTAATGAAACGATAGAAATAAACAGACAAACTCACAATTGTGTAGTAGTACATATTTATGTTCACCTTTCAAAAACAGAAGATAATAAGGTAAGCATTTTATACGGCTGGCTGGACATAAAGCTCGATGTGGTATCTGCCTGATACGTGTAGAACCATGCTTGTAATCCCAGTACTTCCCAAAGGAATAATAAACAAGTCGAGTTGAGCCACATATTTTAAACAAATGACCTAAATTGCATTTCTGGAACATTCTACTCTCAAATAACACAATACTCTATTTTTAACTACATATTTAATATTCATTCATACGGGTCCTTCCTGGCAGTTAAATAATTCACACTAAATTTCAAAGAAGTCAGATCACACTAGATATGTTGTTTGAATACACTCAGTTCATTATACCAGAAAATAGTAAGGTCTTTTAAATATTCCCAAATGGTTGAAAACTCATTTTCATTTATATACTTCTGTGTGTGTGGTTTCTTGATGTGTAGAAAGAAGCATGCACATGTGTGCATTTGTGTGTGGGGGTCAGAGCTGCCCACCTTATTTTCTAAGACAGAATCTCATTAGCCTGGAGCTCTGGGAAGGCTAGGCTGTGAGCAGTGAGCCGCAGGAATCCACCCATGTCTGTCCATGTAGTACTGGGAGTGCAGGTGCGTGCCATCATGACCATCTTCCCAGCCTCTAAGAACACTTTAAGTTGAGGTTCCCTAGATAGACAGAATCAGTTCCAAACAGAGTGATGATTGCTGGTGCATGGATGATGTCAGTCTTCAGTCTGAAGGGTGAAACTCCAACTGAATCCCTGTGTAATCTGTGTAATCTGAAGTCAGAGCCCTTCTTTGAGAGATTCCACCTGACTGGGTAAATTCCATTCCTATTAAGCAAAGGAATTTGTTTTGTTCCATGACAACTGTGTCTGAAAAACACCTCTGTAGCCACACGTACACCAGGGTTTGACCAGACAATGCTTTATACGACTATACCGAAGCATACATACCCAAAGCTAGCCATGATATGGACGATATGACACACATCTAAGTGACATATTGCTCAATCACAAAACGGTAAGAGAAATCAGATTTAAATTTGTAGCTGACAAAAATTTAATAAATAATATAATAATAAGTAAGTCAGTGGGATGAGGTATATGTAGTACTTAGAAGAAAACAACATCACTAAACATTTATATTGGAAGAGAAAAATCAGCTCTTACCTTGAACGTTGGAAAAATAGAAAATATGTAACTCAAGCTAAGAAGGAATGGAATAACAGTCAAGATTCAGGTTGATCAAGAAAAGTGCAGAACCCACAACTCTCACTGCTATCCTGGAGGCCTGATGGCACCAGAGACATCACACAAGACCCTCTGCCCAATTGAATGCCTGTCAACTCTCCTGAAAGCACATCCGATAGTGAAAAACTGCACCCCATTCCTTGTGCTCCATTTCTTGCCCAACAACCCTGCCTGCTTTCTAGGAAACCACAAAGGAATCAGGGAATTCAGATCACACTGGTAATAGGGACCACAGAGGAAACTTTAGCACCTCATACCCAAGAAACCCTAAAAGATCTGAAGTCTCACTGGTCACCAAAACCCTAGGCCACTCAGGCAGAAGACTGAGAGAAAACAGAAACCAGATTGCTTTTGGCAGGATGGCTATTTTCACTATGTTAATCTTACCAATCCATGAGCATGGAAGATCTTTCCATCTTCTGATATCTTCTTCAATTTCTTTCTTCAGAGACTTGAAGCTTTTTTTTAAACAGATCTTTCACTTGCTTGGTTAGAGTCACCCCAAGCTACTTTGTGTTATTAGTGGCTATTGTGAAGGGGGTTGTTTCCCTGATTTCTTTCTCGGCCCTTTTGTGTTGGGTATACAGGAGGGCTTCTGATTTTTTTTTGAGTTAATTTTGTATCCAGCCAGTTTGCCAAAGGTGGTTATCAGCTGAAGGAGTTCTCTGGCTGAATTTTTGGGGTCGCTCAGGTATACTATCATATCCTCTGCAAATAGTGATGCTTTGACTTCTTCCTTTCCGATTTGTATCCCCTTGATCTCCTTTAGTTGTCTTCTTGTTCTACTAGGACTTCAAGTACTATGATGAAGAGATATGGAGAGAGTGGGCAGCCTTGCCTTGTCCCTGATTTCAGTGGGATTGATTTAATTTTCTTTCAGTTTATTTTGATGTTGGCTATAGGTTTGCTGTATATTATCTTTACTATGTTTAGGTACGTGCCTTGTATCCCTGATTTCTCCAAGACTTTCAACATGAATGGGTGTTGGATTTTTTCAAATGCTTTTTCAGCATCTACGGAGATGATCATGTGGTTTTTCTCCTTCAGTTTGCTTATATGGTGGATTACATTCATGGATTTCCATATACAGAACCACACCTACATACCTGGGATGAAGCCTACTTGGTCATCATGGATATCTTTTCTGTGTTCTTGGATTTGGTTTGCAAGAATTTTATTGAGTATTTTTGCATCAATGTTCATAAGAGAGATAGGTCTGACATTCTCTTTTTTTTGGGGGGGGGGCTCTTTGTGTGGTTTAGGTATCAAGGTAACTGTGGCTTCATAGAATGAGTTTGGTAATGATCCTTCTGTTTCCATTTTGTGGAATAGTTTGAAGAGAATTGGAGTTACCTCTTTTTTAAATGTCTGGTAGAATTCTGCAGCAAAACAATCTGACCCTGGGCTTTTTATGGAAGGGAGACTTTTGATGACTATTTCTATTTCCTTGGGGGATATAGGACTATTCAATTTATTTATTTGATCTTGATTTAATTTTGGTAAATGGAATCTATCAAGAAAATTGTCCACTTCTTTTAGATTTTCAAATTTTGTGGCACATAGGCTTTTGTAGTAAGACATAATGATTTATGTGAATTTCCTCAATGTCTGTTTCTAAATTTGCTGATTTGGATAGTTTCTCTCTGCCTTTTAGTTAGTTTGGCTAAGGGTTTGTCTATCTTGATGATTTTCTCAAAGAATGAGCTCTTGGTTTCATTGATTCTTTGATTTGTTTTATTTGTTTCTAATTTATTGATTTCAGCCCTGAGCTTGAATATTTCCAGCTGTCTATTCCTCTTGGGTGTATCTGCTTCTTCTTCTTTTTTTTTTCCTAGGGCTTGCATGTGAGCCATTAAGTTGCTTGTATGAGATGTTTCAAGGACATTTGTTCAACCATGTTCAAAGTAGCTTTATTTGTAATAGCCAGAACCTGGAAACAACCCAGATGTCCCTCAACAGAAGAATGGATACAAAAATTGTGGTACATTTACACAATGGAATTCTATTCAGCAATTAAAAACAAGGAAATCATGAAATTTTCAGGCAAATGGTGGGATCTAGAAAAGATCATCCTGAGTGAGGTATCCCAGAAACAGAAAGACACACACAGTATATGCTCACTTACAAGTGAATACTAGACCTCTAATATAGGATAAACCTACAAAAATCTGTACACCTAAAGAAGCTAAGCAAGAAGGAGGACCAAACCTCAGTCAGAAAGACAAATTGGATGGACATTGGAAGAAGGAGAAAACAAGAGACAGGACAGGAGCTTACCACAGAGGGCCTCTGAAAGACTCTACTTGCAAAGTATCAAAGCAGATGCTGAGACTCTTAACTAAACTTTGGGTAGAGTGCAGGGAATCCTGTGAAAGAAGGGAGAGAGAGTGGGACCTGGAGATGACAAAAACTTCACAAGGAGAGCAATAGAACCAAAATATCTGGGCACTGGGGTCTTTTCTGAGACTGATTCTCCAAACAAGGACCATTCATGGATATTAACTAGAACCCCTGCTCAGATGTAGCCCATGGCAGCTCAGTATCCAAGTGAGTACCCTAGTAAGAGGAAAAGGGACTGTTTCTGACATGAACTCAGTGGCTGGCTCTTAGACACCCCCCAGGGGAGAGCAGCCTTGCCAGGCCACAGAGGAGGACAATGCAGGCAGTCCTGATGAGACCTGATAAGCTAGAGTCAGATGGAAGGGGAGGACCTCCCCTAGCAGTGGACTTGGAGAAGGGAATGGGAGGAGATGAGGGAGGGAGGGAGCAATTGGGAGGGAATAGAAAAGGGGGCTATTGCTGAGATACAAAGTGAATAAACTATAACTAATATAAAAAATAAAAATTTAATTAAAAAATGAACCTTTAAGAAAAAAAGAAAACAGAAACCAGAGGGGGGGGTGAAGCATCCCCAAACACCCATCCAACAAAAATAAACTCAGAAATTAGCACATGAATCTATAATAACCATAAAACCCAGATGGCTAGAGGCTAGTGTAAGAATACAGCAAACAACCAAGGCAGTAGGTCATCATCAGAGCCCAGCTATCCTACTACAACAAGCCCTGGACATCCTAACACAGCTGAAGCACAAGAAAATGACATTATATTCAATCTTATGAAGATGATAGAGGCCTTTAAAGAGGAAATTTCTAAATCCCTTAAAGAAATACAGGAAATTATTTTTTTAATTGTTTATTAATTACACTTTTTTTTTTTACTTTGTATATCCCCTGTGGTTTCCTCCCTCCTGCCATCCCCATCCCTCCCTTCCTCCACCCTCTGCATGCATGCCCCTCCCCAAGTCCACTGATAGGGGAGGTCCTCTTTTCCTTCCTTCTGATCCTAGTCAATCAGGTCTCATCAGGAGTAGCAGCATTGTCTTCTTCTGTGGCCTGGTAATGCTGCTTCCCCTTCAGGGGGAGGTAATTATAGAGCAGGACAATCAGTTCATGTCAGAGGCAGTCCCTGTTCCTATTACAATGGAACCCACTTGGATATTGACCTGCCATGGGCTACATCTGTTCAGGGGTCTTAGGTTATCTCCATGCATAGATAGTCCTTGGTTGGAGTATCAGTCTCAGGAAAAACCCCTGTGCTCAGATTTTTTGGTTCTGTTGCTCTCCTTGTGGAGTTCCTGTCCTCTCCAGATCTTACTGTTTCCCACTTCTTTCCTAAGATTCCCTGCATCTGCCCAAAGGTTGAAGAAAATACAGGAAATTATAATCAAACACGTTAAAAAAATGAATAAAACTGTTCAAGACCTGAAAATGGAAATAGAAGAAAGAAAGAAAGAAAAAAAGAAAGAAAGAAAGAAAGAAAGAAAGAAAGAAAGAAAGAAAGAAAGAAAGAAAGAAAGAAAGAAAACACAAAGTAAAGAAATCATGGAACTGGAAAACCTAGGTAAGAGGACAGAAACAACAGAACTCAAAGCATCACCAACAGAATACAAGAGATAGAAAAGGAATCTCAAGCATAAGGAATGTGATAGAAAAGATCAATACATTGATCAAAGAAAATGGTTAGATCTAAAAAGTCCTGACACACAATATCCAGGAAAGCTGGGATAGTATGAGAAGACCAAATCCAAGAATAATAGGAATAGAAGAAGTAGATTCTCCCCAGGACAATGGTCCCAAAATATTTTCAGCAAAATCATGGAAGAAAATTCCCCCAACCTAAAGAAAGAGATGCCTGTAAACATACAGGAAGCATAAGGAATACAAAATATATTGGACCAGAAAAGAAAACCATACCATTACATAATAATCAAAACACTAATGTACAGAACAATGAAAGAATATTAAAAGCAGCAAGAGAAGAAGGCCAAGCAACATATAAAGGCAGACCTATCAGAATCACACCTGACTTACTAACAGATACTAAAAGCCAGAAGGACTTAGGCAGATGTCTTACAGTCTCTGAGAGACCACAGATGCCAGCCAGAGTACTATACCCAGCAAAACTTTCATTTACTATAGATGAAAAATAAACCACAGTAGTCCATGACAAAACCAAATTTAAACAATATCTATCCACAGATTTAGCCCTACAGAATATACTAAAAGAAAAACCTCAAAACAGGGAGGTTAACTACACCCAAGAAAACACAGGAAATAGGTAATTCCACAACAGAAAAACCAGAAGAAGAAAAGTACACACACACACCACCACCACCACCATCAAAATAACAGGAACTAATAATCATTGGTCATTAATATCTCTCAATGTCAGTGGACTCAATTCCCCTCTCCCCCACAAAAAACGAGACAGGCTAACAGAGTAGATGTGAATACAGGAGCCATCATTCTGCTGCATACAAGAAACATGCCTCAGCATCAAAGATAGATAGTATCTCAGATTATTGGGAATTCTCCAAGGAGTACTCTTTATTGGTTGAAAAACACTTAAAATGTTTGACATCCTTAGCCATCATAAAAATGAAAATCAAAACAACTTTTAGATTTCATCTTAAAACCAACAGAATGGCTAAGATCAAAATCTCAAACAACATCTTATACTGGAGAGGATGTGGAGCAAGGGGAGCACTCCTCTGTTGCTGGTGTGAGTGCAACTTTGTACAACCATGTTGGGAATCAATTTGCCGGTTGCTCAGAAAATTGGGAATAGTTCTGCTTCAATACCCACCTATACCACTCCTGGGAATACTCCCAAAAGATGTTCCATCAAACTACAAGGACACTTGCTCAACTATGTTCACAGCAGCTTTATTTGTAACATCTAGAAAGTGGAAACAACCTAGGTTTCCCTCAACTGAAAAATGGGTAACAAAAATGTGGAAGATTTATACAATAGTATACTACACAGCAATTAAAAACAAAGCCATCATGAAATTTTCTGACAAATAGATGTAACTTGAAAAGATAACCCTGAGTGAGGTATCTGAGTGAATCACTCAGATAACCCTGAGTGACATAGAAAGACAAATCTGGTAGTACTAATTTATTAGTGGATATTAGCATTAAGATCCAAAGAAGTTAAATAATACAGCCCCAGGTAGGAGGAGGGGGATGCTTGAATCTCACATGAGAAAGGGAAATAGAATAGACAGAGGAAGCAGTTGAAGAGAGGGAACAAAGTAGGAGAGGTTGGGTGGGGGTGGGGCATAGAAGGGGTGGACAAGACAGGAACAAGAGGGATCAAGTTGGGGGTAGTGGGAGAGAGTACTGGGAGAGAGAACTAGAATGGGGGGGAAGTACTCTGGAACAAGCTAGAAACCTAGGCAATGGGAACTTTAGGAATCTCTGAGAGTGTTCCCAGTTAACCTGAAACAGCCATCTCCTGTAACCAGAAAAGACTTCCAATGGAAGGATTAGGACATCAACCCAGCCACAAAGCTTTAGACCTACAATTTGCCCTGCCTACTACATGTGCAGGAGTAAAAATGGAGCAGAATTTGAGGGAAGGGCCAATCAATGACTGGCCAGCTTGAGACCCATTCATTCCATGAGGTAGCGTCTTCCCCTGACACTATCAATACTGCTATACTTACAGACAGGTGCCTAGCATAATTGTCATCTGAGAAGCTTCACCCAGCAACTGACGGAAACAGATGAAAATACCCACAGCCAAACATTAGGTGGAGTTTTGGGGGATCCTCTGGGAGAGTGGGAAGGATTGAGGGAGCTAGACAGGTCAAAGACATCACAAGAAAACCTACAGAATCAACTAACCTGGGACCTTAGGGGCCCACAGAGACTGAACTGCCAGAGAGTAAGCATGGGACAGACCTAGGCCTTCTGCACATATGTAACAATTGTGCAGCTTGGTCTTTATGTGGGATTCCCATCAGCAAGAGCAGGGTCTGTCTCTGACTCTGTTGCCTACCTTTGAATCCCTTTACCCTAAGTAGGCTGCCTTGTCTAGCCACAGTAGGAGATGAACCTAGTCCTACTGCAACTTGATATGTCGCTGCTGGCTGATATCTGTGGGAGACTCCCTCTTTGCTGAAAAATATGTAGGGGGATCAGAGCAAGAGGAGTTGAAAGGGAGAAAGAAAGGGATATACTGGGAGGATAAGAAGGAGGGGAAGCTGTGATAGAAATGTAAAGACATAAATTGATTAATAAAATATTAAAAAAGAAAAGAGGAGAAATGATACAAACATTAGAACATTACTAACATTAGAAATGGGTGAAGTAGCATAATGTGAATTACAGCTCTTCTAGTTATTAAATGAATTAGAAGCAAATCTTATGAAACTCTGTTAAACACATTAGCAGCCTAGATGAAATGCGTATTCTGTAATAGACAGAGAGTAGTGCATAAACTGAACAACAGCCTACTGTCAAAAAAAATGAATTCATAGTTAAAATCCATCCCACAAAGAAAGTTCAGATCAATTTAGCTTTCTAGAAAATTCTACCAACTATTTATTAGAAAAAGGAGTTCTATATCAGATTTCGCTAAGTAATGAAAGAAACTCTAATATGTCTCTTACCTGCCTTAGCCTTTTCTTCTGTTTGTTCTTCCTTCTTCTCTCCTTCCTTCCTTTGTTTCTTTTGTCCTTCTTTCCTTCATTTCCTCCTTTTTCCCTTGCTTCCTACCTTTCAAAAATCTAGAAAAAGCAAAGCAACACAAAATTTTCATGTTTGAAGAAAAGGCTCAATTAAAATAATTTGTGAAATTTCCAAGTACCCTGTGTATTTATTTAATAGTCAAAACTATGATTTGCCCAAGCATGGAATCCCATACATATAATCCTATTTGCGTAATCTCAGAACTCAGGGGAGAAGATCATGATTTGGAGTCATCATGGGATACAGAGTGTGTAAAAAAAAAAAAAAAAAAAAAAAAAAAAAAAAAAAGGATTTTATAAAAATGTGGTCTCTGTCAAATCAAGGATTGCAAGGGTCATATGTGGCAGTGCTTGAAACATTTATTGTCTATTTAAAAATATGATTATCTAATATTTCTCACTAGTTTTATGCAAGCTCCTAGGTAGTTATTTCATATTTCAACTTATAATCTTTTATTATGTTATTAATTTTTATTATATTTTCTGTAATAACCTAATAGTATTTTAGTAATGTTGTGCCTTTGAACATTAGGAGTTCCTTATGCTTGGCACGACTCCATTGTATTATTTTTGTCCTTTTATTCATTGATTCTTTGTGACAGCGGGGTTACCGTCCTAACATCCCAGATAGTTCAGGCTCACTGCCACCGGAGTCACGTGTTCAGCTGTGTGCATATGATGTAAGAGCATTCACTGGAGGCCAGTTGTGCAGTTGCCAGCACTGGATGATTGTGAATAGAAAAACAGTGTTTCTATAGACAATTTCACAGACATGCATCTGTGAAAAAACTATTTCAGTCCACTTGGGTAATGAAACGACATTGCTAGCTTTTTATTTGTACATCTATCAGAACCTGCCCAGCATTTTAATGTTGATAATGTCCATTCTCTTAAAGACTATTTTCTTAGTACTGATTCTAAAAAAAAAAAAAATCTCTGTAAAACTGAAGATCAAGGTTTTAAAAAATTTTAGAACTTTAATGTTTTTAATTTATACATCCTGTCTATGATCCATCATGAGTTAATTATTGCAATTGATCTTTGGGTCAGATTCACTTTTTTCATATGAGGTCATCTGATTGTTTCAAAAACTTTTGCAAAGATGGATTTCTCCATTGAACCCACCTTTGCATCTTTGCAGGAATATCAGCTGATGAGACGGTTTAGGTCCATCTCCAGGTTCCCTGCTGTTTCACAGATTTGTGTATCTGTCTTCTTGACGGATTCTTTTATTTCATAAGTGTAGTATTTATATTAACCTATATATCAAATAGTGACTCTTTGACCTTTGCCCTCCTTTGAGCTGTTTTAATTATTGTGTTATTTGGCTTTCATTTTGCTTGTTCACAAGGTACACATATACCAAAGCACCATGCTATGTTGCATGCACACACACACACACACACACACAATTCATTTGTTAGTTAAAGTTAAACATACACACTTTAAAAACAGAGAAAACATGAACTCAACATTTTCATAAAAATTATAGCCCAATTGTTGTTTTCAGAGATATTTGAAGACAATGTTAACAGATAGGGAATATAGAAAAGATAAGCCAAAGAGCAAAACACTGGGATTTAGAGAACAGTAATTGAACCAGTGTAACCTGGGAAGATGAGCACAGAATCACAAGGAAAATGAATAAGGTTTCTCCTGTAGACAGCAGATATTCATCACCTCTGAACATGGCTTGTGTGAAATTGGCTCCATTTGTCTGATTTCATTTCCTGAAAGAACCCTATTGATTATCATCTGGCCTTGGATTTTAAAACAGGAATGTTGTCCAGCCTCAGCACCCAATAGTTAGGTATGGGCTTGTACATTTCTTTGAATGCATTTTCCTTGTGAAGTAAGGATTGGAATAATCACCCTCCCCAAAGGACTCTTATGGTAACTAAACAAGTCAATACAAGTCATGCTAAAATTCAACTCCACAATGGGAGTTACATAAAGACCGCTGGATCTCTACTGATTCAGAAACACCCCAATGGGCTTATTTCTTATCACTAGCCAGGGAATAAGGGAAGTACCAAAACCAGAGAAGAGGTAGACAGATGGAGAAAAACTGCACCATCCACATTAGAGAACTGAGTGGTAGCAATCGCATGTTTCTCCAAGAAGTTTCCAAGTAGTCACAGCAGTGGGGAGAAAATGAGCAATGAATATTGTGGGAGACAGAACCAACTGGATTTAACATCTGAAAAAGACACATAAGTATACACCGTTCCCAAGATGTTTAAGAGGCAGAGATAGAAAAAGTAAACAGAAGTATTGCTGAAGAAAAAAAAATTGCAGACTTGTACTTGGAAGAAAAATGATTGAATAATAACGGATTTTTGTAAATGGAAAGAATTGGTTTTTGTTTGTTTGTTTTCTTTTGGTTTTAAATAGAGTATCCTTCCTTTGATACTTATTTAACTGTTCATCTCATATATTTAATTTTCCATTCATTTTTAATAAGTATTAAAACATACATATTATGAAGTATGATAATATATTAATCAGGCTTCTAAAGAAATAAAACTTGTATAATGCTAATGAATACACATAGATACACACACATGAATTTATTAGATATTTATTAGATTGTCTTACACAATACTGGTCAATTAATCTAATGATGCCTGTCTTCATACTGGGTAGGCTTAGGAATGGGTAGCTGCCCACTCCATGAGCTCAGCACTTCCAGCCTGTTACTGGGTGCCTGGAGGATTCCTGGAGAGCCACTGGTCTTCAGTCCATACTGGAAATTGTAAGAAACTGGGTTCTGATGTCAGCAAAGATTATCAGCAGTAGCAACAGGTTAGGTGAACTTGACAGCAAGATGCAAACAGGGTAGATGAACTTCATAGCCTGTTGGAAAAATAACTAAGAAAAAGATAATTCTAACATTAGTTTAATGATAGAATAAGTTTTTTCTTTTTTTTTATGTCAGGTGATGTAATGGATATAATGGATAAGTATACAACTTGGATTTTGGCTGTATAGAATTAATTGGTAGTGTGCAAAAAGTAGAAAGGAAGACATGATGATAGTCTCTGCAATAACACAGAACAGATGCCAGCATATTCTCCTTTGAAAGGGCCACAGAGCATTTTGAACATTGTGGGTCACATGATTTCTGTGACTACTTCTCCATTCTGCCATTAGACGAAAAGAGACCGGTTTTCAACTTCATGTTTTGTGCTTAATGTGAGTCATCCAGATTCTGGTGACTTTTCAGATTTCCAGAAGTGATTAAAATACTCTGACGGGAAGAAGAAAAGGACGGTGTGCTGACGGGACATTTGTGTGGAGCACCAAGTCAGCATCAGTAACACAGCAATGGATCAGCGGCCCACTGGGAAGACAGCACCCAGTGAGCTTTGCTTCTAAAGCTGAAGAGAAAAGTTAGGTGCAAAAGAATTTGGGCTGCAGTCTTAGCCACCAATCCCAATAATTCCCCGGATGCTTCATTTTCCAGAAATGCTCCATAGTATCAAGACAAAGGGTGACACTTATTTTAGTGGAGTAGGATGAAAATCCTGAAATGATAACATCACCCGTTTGGACTGCGCGGGAGCGGGCTACTGCCCAGCCCTGTTTGAAAGCTGTTACAGTTAGTCAGCTGCTGTTATGAAATTCTCAATGCTGAGTCAGGTAACTCTTTGGCTAACTCTCTGCCAGAGCATTATAGTAATGCATTTCCATACAATTGGGACCATTATCTAGAAAATCGATGACTGATGATCAATCGAAGGCTGTGCAAAGAATCTTGTTTATTTGTAATTGTGCTTATCTAGTGCTTAAAAGATGGTTTATAATGAAGAGGTGCATATCCATATTTTACCATAAGTGTGCATTTTATTAAAGTTATCCAAGTTAAATTGGTATTAAATGATCCTTGGCAAAGCATAGGGGCCATCCTTCAGTCCTCTCCAGAAGTCACCATTCTTTGCAGCTCCTCATTTCCTATTATTTGTAAATAATGTAGTTTGCTTATTCCTTGAATTAATCTTTTAGATGTGTTATTAATTTCATTTAGTATTAGTTTTCTTATTTCTCATTGATGCTTCTTTTCTTTTTCTTTATCTTTTTATTTTCTCTTACTGAGAACAGATTTTTCTCTCATGATATCTATTCACTTTCTGCCTCTCATTAGAAAACAAGTAGGCATCTAAGGAATAATGATATAATAAACATAATATAATACAATTAAACAAAACCAAATACATCAGAATAGGACAAAAACAACAAAATAGAAGTAAAGGAGCTCAAGAAAAGGCATAAGACACAGATACAGGCACAGAGACCCACTCGTCTGCACAGTCAAGAGTCCCACAAAAATATTTACACGAACTGAAATAAAATAAAAAATAAGATAAAATTAAAACAGCAGTATCTGTGCTGACATTACATTATGAGGAACGGAACCTTTAAAGATGCCATTGAGCACCTTTTCTGTTCACCATCAACTGTTGGGGATTCAGCCCACCCTTGCATAGTTTGTTTTCTGCATGAGATTCCTTTAGAGGAACCTGTATTTTCATTTGCAAGAGGTTATAGTTTGGAGAGAAGTAGTAAATTGGGATGGGAGTATATGTCCACTTCTCCTTTCTACTCCAGGACCCCATTGGTACAACCCATGTAAGCCCTGTGCATGCTGCCTCAGTCTTTGTGAGGTCATATGTGTGTGCATCAACTGTATCGATTTAGACGGCCTTGGTTTTTTGATGTTGTCCATATCCTCTGGCTCTTACACTCCTTTCTTTCTCTGCTTCCTCTTCTACGGGGTCCCCTGAACCCTAAGAGGAGGGATTTGATGGAGACATTGCATTTAGGGTTGAGTGTTCCGACATCTCCCACTCTGTGCATATTGTGAGGCTCCGAGTCTCTGTTTTTGCTTCCATCTGCATCTGGAGGAGGCTTCTCTAATAATGGCTGAGCAAGGCACTGATGTATGATTACAGTAAGATGTCATTAGGAGCCATTTAATTGCTATGTTTTTTTTTTTTTTTTAGTTGAACAGTAGTATTTGGTTTTACCCTAGGACAATGGACTATCCAGTCTCGGGCTCTTTATCACTCAAGCAGTGTTGGACATGGGTTCCATCTTGTGTAGTGGTGTTCAAGTCAAATCGGATATTGGCTGGTTACTACCACAAGCTTTGTGCACCATTTCAGCAGCATAACTTGCAGGCAGGACACTATTGTAGATCACAGGATTCGTGGCTGGCAAACCTTTGGTGCAGAGTACCTTCCAGCACGTAGGTGTAAAGGCTCTATTTAGGGAACCGCTTCTTTATATTAAATGAATTGTTTAAGCATTGTCTTCAGCATTGATTCAGTTTATGAAGAGCAACCTGCAGTCTTGGCACCATCCTAGGTGAAACTGAAGATAAACTCAATGGAAAAACAAACAAACAAATGAATTGGAAATGAAAAAAATTAGAAATTTAAACAGGAACCTCAGAGGCAAGCCTCACCAACAAAATATGAGAGATGGAAGACAGAACCTCAGGCAAAGTATATTTATTTACTGATAATTTAAGTGTTCCTAAAAATTCCACTGGGAAACTTCTACAGCTGATGAATGCTTTCAGCAAAGTAGCTGTATACCAAATTAACTCATGAAAATAAGTACACTATTAGGACAAATGAACTGAGAGAGAAATTAGGGAAACAACATCTATCAAAATAGCCACAAATAACATAATACCTTGGGGTGACTCTAACTAAGCAAGTAAGGATACTTGTATGACAAAGAATCTGCAGAAAAAAATCAGAAGATTTTTTTCTTCTGTGCCCATGGATCAGTAGAATCAATACAGTAAAAATGGCCATCTTACCAAAAGCATTCTTCAGTTTCAATGCAATCTCCATCAAAATACCAACATAATTTGTCATAGGTAAAAGCTAAAAGGGCAAGTTTTAGCTTCATGTGGGGACACACACAGAGACAGAGAGAAAGAACAAGGATAGCTAAAAACAATGTTGAATAATAAAGGAACTGATAGAGTGCTTGGCACAAAAACAGACACATTAATCAATAGAATCAAATTGAAGACCACAAACCTATGGACTACTGCTTCGTTTTTTGTTTGTTTTTTGTTGTTTGTTTTTGGTTCTTTTAATAAAATGTCAGAAGTACCCATTAGGAAAAAAAAAAAAAATCAGTTTCAGGTCTTGCATGTTTTCTACATTTTTCCATGGATTTTTTTTTTTTTTTTTTTTTTTTTGTGTGTGTGTGTCTGTGTGTTTTCAAATATTTCTTTAAAGGATTATTTCCTCCTTAAGAACCACTGTCATATCCACAAATGTTATTTTAATTTCTTTATAATGTGCTTCAGGTAAGTTGTAATTTTCAGAGCCTACTGAGGTAGGTTGGGTTGCAGGGCTTTGATGGAGGCATACTGTCCTGGCTGTTGTTGATTTTGTTTTTATACTGATATCTATATGTCTGGCTCTGGCATGATTACAGTTCTAGGTGCTGATATCTGGTCTTGTCTTTGTTGGCTCAGTGTTTTATCCCTTTGTTTCTGTTCCCCTCTCTGGGGAAAGTATGATACCTGTATGTTTCCTGGTTGAAGATTCTTCTGGGATCCTGCTACAAGTGGCCACGTGGAGTTATAGGTTAAATGTGTTTCTAGGTGTTGGGAGTAACAGTTAGGAGTAGGGATGATTGGGATAGGGGCTTGTGAGGTGGTCCACAGGAGGGAAGAAAAAAGAATGTCCAAGTGAGTGGAGCAGGGGCTGCCTCTGTCATGAACTTGGTTGCCTGCTCTTTGATCACTAGCCCCTGGGGATGAAGCCCTGCCAGGCCATGGAGGAAATGAATCCAAGCAGGCTTGGTGAGACTTAACAAGCTATGGGTAAATTACAATGGTGGAGAATTCCCCCTTTCTGTGGACTAGTGGAAAGGATGGGGAAAGAGGGGGGCGGGAATGGGGGTAGTTGAGGAAGGGGCCTTCAATCTGGATACATAATGAATAAAGAGTGAAAAAAATAAAAAATAGATTGCTATAGTTTATAAAGTAAACAAATAAACCCAAAATATAAAAGATTGCGATTGATTGAAAAGCCACGAGTAACTTGCTGCAACTGTGTTGTAGTCAAGGGAGTTTAAGATATCAATAACATTACGTTCCTTATGCATGGAACATTTATTACATATTTTAAATTTTTCTTGTACAAAGACATAAGCTGTGTTGAAGAAAATAACAGTGAGCCTGGAGCTAAAATATTGAAAGAGTGGATTAGTCATCCATGGAGGAATTTGCAGATGACTGGGGCACAGGTCAAGTCATGGCTGTTGTTCAATATTATGAAATTCAAACCTTCATTTTCCACAAGGTAAGAAGAATCATCCGAAACGTCACTGAGAATCAGGAATCCTGTTTCAGGGGTACATGATGCATGTGTGGGAGAAGTGGCTCAACACACTGTGAAGGAGGAGCCAGATTTCATGCAGAGCAAGAAGCAAGAATGTGTAGAAAAAAGCTTAAAGACAAGGTCCATAAATGTGGTATTTTCCCAGTGGTGGTTAATGTTTTCCTGTTTATGCAATCTAGACTCACCTAGAAGGGAAGCCGATGGCACATCTCTGAGGGATCATCTAGATTAGGTTAACTGAGGTGGGAGGATCCATCCTAAATGTGGGTGGCGCCATTCCCTAGGCTGAAGCTTCAGACTGCATAAGAGAGGCAGAGAGACAGACACAGAAGAGAGACAGAGAGCTGGTGAGCCAAGAAAACAATTTCCCAAATGCAGCTGCATAGGACCAGGTAATGGTCTCATGTTCTTGCCACCATGACTCCCCACCATGGCAGACTAAACTCTGCTTAGGTATGCACAATTCTGAAGGTCATTGAGAAAATCATATTGGCTAAACTTTTGGAGAAATATCTACCCAACAACAGATGTAAAGGGAAAATAAAGGAATGAATTTGTTTTATTTGAAGTACAAAGTCCATGATATTTTATTGCCCATGGGAATATAGATTTTTTTATGGAGTTTACCTCAAAGCTGTCAAATTGATTGACAACAGCCTACTCATTTAGATGACTATTGAATCCATATATTAATGAATGTTATTCCTGAAGAGCATCCTTGTTAACATCTGAGGCATTGTGCTTACTGGCTTCCAGTCAACATGCCCCAGAGATCCTGAAATGCTTTGCCTTTGGTCAATAGCTTTTATAACCACAGAACTAGAGAACTTGCATAGAAAAATTAAGCAGCATACAAACTGAAGAAAAGGATATTTGAAGGACTCAGTACAGAGAACAATGTTGCTTGGTTCTGAGAAATATATCTCAGCCCCTGGTACTCACAAGAGATTGGATTTTATCAGGCACTTGTGAGAGGCCAGCAGCCATATATCAATGTCACATGATTAAAGACTTCAACCCACTCTGGCTTAACCAATGTTTTCCCCCAGATACTGCATATGATTAATATGGAAGGTCATATGGATTTCAGAAAGATCAAGTAGCTATAATAGGTTTATCTTGTCATAACTGCCTTTGGGCCTAAAGTCTCATTATGTTTCATTTTCGAATTAAGTGACTGTAACTCTCATATAGTGTATGACATACCCTCTCTACCCCCTCCCCGCCATTCCTCATCCTGTTAGCCCCATAATTCTCAGATATGTTTTGTAAAATATTTATTTTTAAATTATGTATATGTCTTTGTGGGGACATTACCCTCAGAGGCCAGTGGTTTCAGATCACCTGGTGCTATAAATGGCTGTGAGCTGTCTGACATGGGTGGTTGGAATTGAGCTTGGCTCCTCTGCAAGATCATTACACACTTTTAAGCACTAAGTTCTTTCTCTGTTCCCAGATTTTTGTTTTGTTTTGTTTTGCAGTTGTTCTTCTTCACAAACTAGAGTTTTTATTGTTTTATCTATTATAATGTTAAAAAATAGATGTCTGTATATCTTCATGATGAGCCCGCTTATGGGTGACAGGGTCAGTACATGAAGGTGGGAGGGTCCCAGTGAGTGATGTCACCCAGCCAGACCCCTAAGTACTGCCCTGTGTAGTGAGGTGCCCGGTTGCAGACATCTCCTGATCAGAGGACTGGAGCAGAACTCAGGAATTTCATGTCTGCTAAGGAGCTAACATCACCCTCCTCACTCTAACACCCTGCCGGGGCTCCCGGTGGGCTTACATGAGACCAGTCAGGCGGGTCATACCTGCTCCCAATGTACTTCATTGGTTTCGCACGCTGCATACATTTGGTCCCAGGATTTGGGTGGTTAATTTAAACGGGTTTTCATTGTGTTGTCTGTCAGCACTGTCTTTCTCCTTTCCAAACTTTCTGTGTGATTTCAAGACCGAAGACTTCTCTGGATTGTCTCCAGTCCTGATCTCACTTTCTGACCAGAAAAAATAGACCCTGTTATTAAACAATACATGAAACAAAGTCTGTTACCCAACTGCCTTTTCTGTAAGACATGCTTTTACATTTTCTGTTGTTGTGTCCAACTGTTTAAAAAAATTGAAGCTTCTTTGACCATCATAATTATTTACTTTTCATGTATTTATTTCATTTTATTCTGCAACTAATTAATATTTACCCTGGTTTGAGCTAAGTGCTCATCATTTAGTAATTGATGGTTTGATTTCCAGAACTTGGGAGATGAGGCAGGAAGATCGTCAAGAGCTGAGGCCAGGCACCTAGGCTTGCGAGGTCCAAGCTCTGATGCTACAGATGGAGGATAGTTATAGGAGGGAAGAAGTGTGAGGCAATTTTGAGAAGTCACGAGCATGGAAGATAAGCCATACTCTATTCCGTTAGCACATGAACGATTAGGCAGGAAGATATTGAAAGAAGTCCCCAGACACACACTGGTATGTACGGCTATGTAGTTTTCTGTTTTATGAGGGTTTATAATGAGTTCCATCATCACCAAAGAGTAAGTGTCTATCCAGAATACATCGATGTACAGAAGTTTTTAAAGTTGGGGATTTACGTTTATTTGTCTTTACTTTATCTCTATGAGTCTTGTATTTGTATTATGTCTGCGTAGCACCTGTGTTCCCAGTGCCTGTGGAGGTCAGAAGAAGGCATTGGATCCCTGGGACTGGAGTGACCCACCATAGTTGTGGTTGTGGCCCACCATGTAGGATCTGGGAATTGAATCTGGGTCTTCTGTAAGAACAGCCAACACGCTCAACTGCTGAGCCATTTCTCTGGCCCATTACATAGATATTTAAGTAGTTTCTTTTATGGGTAACATTCTGGTTTGTTTAAGTGTTTTTTCCTTGTTTAATGTGCTGAAAACTTAAAACATTGAAATGAAGGTCTTTAATTTTTAAATATTTGATCCAATAAATTTACCTATAAGACTTTTTAATATGATGGTTTTTTTAATTGTTTATTATTATTAGTTACATTTTATTAACTCTGTATCCCAGCTGTATCCCGCTCCCTTATTCCCTCCCAATCCCACCCTCCCTCCCTCAGCTTCTCCCTGCCCCTTTCCAAGTCCACGGATTGGGAAGGACCTCCTCTCATTTCATCTGGCCCTGTTTTATCAGGTATCTTCAGGGCTGGCTGCAAAGTCCTCCTCTGTGGCCTAGCAGGACTCCTCATCCCTTGGGGGATGGGAGGTCAAAGAACCTGCCATTGAGTTCCTGTCAGAGATAGTCCCTGTTCCCCTTACTATAGGAAACCAATTGGTTATTGAGCTACCATGAGCTTCGTCCGAGCAAAGGTTCTAGGTTATATCCATGCATGGTCCTTGGTTGGAGCAACAGATTCAGAAAAAAACCCTGTGCCCAGATATATTTGGTCCTTGTGGGGCTCCTATCCTTTCCCCGTCATACTAACTCCCCTTCTGCCAAAGGTTTGGTTATGAGTCTTAGTATCTGTTTTGAAACTCTGCTTGGTAGGGTCTTTCAGATGCCTTCTGCTGTAGACTCCTGTCTTACGTCCAATGCACATCTCATTTGTCTTTCTAAGTGAGATTTGATCATCTTACCTCATATCTGCTTCCGTGTTTATCTTCTTTAGGTGAATAGACTCCATTATGTTTATCATATCTTGTAGGTCTATATAAGTGAGTATATACCATGTTTGTCTTTCTCCTTCTGGGATACTTCACTCAGAATGATCTTTTCTAGTTCCCACTATTTGCCTGCAAATTTCATGATTTCCTCATTTTTGATTGCTGAGTAGTATTCCATTGTATAAAAATACCACAATTTCTGTATCCATTCCTCTGTTGATGGACATCTGGGTTGTTTCCAGGTTCTTGCTATTACGAACAAAGCTGCTACAAACATGGTTGAGCAAATGTCCTTGTTGTGTACTTGAGCAAATTTGGGGTATATACCTAGCAGTGGTATAGCTGGGTCTTGAGGAAGCACTAATCCTAATTGTCTGAGTAAGCGCCAGATTGACTTCCAAAGTGGTTGTACCGGTTTACATTCCCATCAACAATGGAGGAGGGTTCCCCTTTCTCTACAACCTCTCCAGCATGTGTTGTCACTTGAGCTTTTCATCTTGGCCATTCTGATGGGTGTAAGGTTTTGATTTTCATTTATTTCATAACTTACATTGTGATTTTCTTGACCTCTGAATTTTTAAAACCATACTAAATTCTTTTATAATTTAAAATGTGTTTTCAAGGTAGAGTTTCATGTTACCCAGGCTGGGTTTGAGATTGCTCTATATCCAAGGATGTCCTAAGATCTCTGATCCTCGTGATTCTGACTTCTGAGTGCCAGAATTACAGATATTCACCTTGTTTGTGTGGAACTAGGAATCAAATCTAGACCTTTGAGCATGCCTAGTCGACTTTATAGACAAAGCTACATTCTCAGTCCCTCGAGTACCTTTTGACTAACAAAATATATACCTGCTCCTTTTTTATTATTTGAAGTTTATTGAGGTTTATTTTATAGCTGAGTACCTTTTATCTTGAAAAATACTGATGTATACTTGGGTTGCTGTATCCTTGAACGGCAATTGATAGAACCATTAGCTTCTTCTGTTTTGTTACTTTTGTTTTTTTTATAAGTAAATTAAATTTTTATAATTTTAATATCCTCTCAAAAGTTATTTTATTTTTTATTAAAAATAGTTTTGAAAAATACAATGTACTCTGATTTCAGTTCCTCTCCCTCAACTCCTCCCAGATCCTCCCCACTTCCACATCCACCCAAATTCACACCATTTCTTTCTCTGTATCAATAGGATGCAAACAGGTATAAAATATTAATAAAAATAAATTTAGATTAAAATAAAAACAAGCCGTGATAGGACTAAAACGATAAAGAAAAAGCTCAACAAACTAACACAGAAAGACACCTATTGGTAAACACAGAAAGCTCATAAAAACAGAATCAGAAACTGTAATATGCATGTAGAAAGAGCTTGTGAGATGGAAAAAGGAAAAAAAAATTCCTGACAAAGCTTTATGAGACGAAGAACCTCCAAAAATGTGTTAAGTTCATTTTGTGTTGGACATTGCTGCTGGGCATGGGGTCCGTCATTAATAATGCCCAGAGAGACATTGTTGGAGAGGACTAATTTTTCATTTGTGGTTATCAATTGAAGGCAACTTGTGCTTCAGAAATGGAGGCTGACTTTGCACCCACTTGATCGGTCAGTTATTTCAGAGGAGCGCAGTTTCCAGTTAGAACTGCAGGTTGGCACCTTGCTGCCAGTTGCGTTTTATTTCATTTATTTTGAAGCTTCAGTTTTAATATACGGTCATGATGAGCTGTTTAGCACTGTCAGTTAAGTCTCACACTGGGAGTGATAATCATCAGCATTAGGCAATATCCATCTTTTTTGGTTAAAAAAATTCTCGAGTTAAAGTTTACTTTGTTGCCTCAGAATTGAGTGCATCCTCTTTTACTGAGGGCAAGAAGGGCAGTCCTGCTAGTGAGAGATGATCCAGAAGCAAGCAACAGGAACCATGTCAGAGACAAACCCCTCTCCACTTGCTAGGAGACCCACATGGAGACCAAACTGCCCATCGGTTACATATGTGTAGGGAGCTAGTCTACGCATGCTCTTTGTTTGGTGTTTCAGTCTCTCTAAGCCTTCCTGGGCTTAGGTTAGTTGACTCTGTTGACCTTGTGGAGTTCTTGTCCTGACTTAATGTACTGGGGCGGGTTGAAAAGGCAATGGGGACACCCCTCTTTGAGAAGAAGGGGTGGGAAAAAAGGGGGAAGAAGGTAGAAGGATGTGATCAGGAGGAGGGGAGGGAGCAACCTGCATTCAGGATGTAAAGACAATAAATAAATAAACTTACGGCAAAAATAAAGTTTACTTTGATGCGAGTTTTCCTGTTCACCTTATCTCCATTACACAGTTTGAGACTGCTATACCTTCAGTCTCTCAGTCTTTCAACTAAATCTTCCGGCAAGCATTATATTAGCTTGTCGCTCTTTCAAAATTTATTACAAAAAATACAGACATTGCATAATGTTGATTACTATGTAACTTTTAATTGAATATATGTCCCTTCAATTCAAAGTACATGCTTGCATTTTAAAAACTGTTTACAATTCTAAAACTTATAAAAACTTTATATTAAAAAATTTGAGAATCAACCTTTCATATTTACTCTACTTATTGTTATTCCTCAGGGTCCTCATTTCTCAATGCGCTGCAAACTTTCTATCTGCAAGAACTGTAATATTTCTCAAAATACATGAAAGTTCCTTCTGTTTTATCTATTTATTATCTATAATGAAATCATTTAATATTATCCTTCCAAGTAAAGCTTAGAAGTATATCAATATGTAACCACTAGTACATATGATTTTTTTATTGCTTGATTTTTGGGATTTCCCAATCTCTATTTAAAATTTTAAACTAGTTTTTATTATGATACATTCTTTAATGTAAAATTTTACAATTATAACTTTCAGATGGGCTTTAATTTTCTGAAAGTATCAGGTCTTTGGATGCTTTATCATCTTTGTTCAATTACTTAGTCCCACTATTGTGATATAAAATCAGCTATGTATAATATTAAATTGAAGGTCACATATTTGTTCTAACGATGCTTTATTTATTTAAAAAATGACAGTGGAAAACTAGACCACAGAACTATATTTATCTCGATTCTATCTAAACATTTCCTTGGATTTTTTTTTTTATCAAAACTTACTGTGAATTCTAGAACATGTTACTTTTTATCAAAATGTTTGCTTGAAAAAATCCTTTTTGTAGGCAGACTTATAAATATTTAAGCTATTGAATAACATCACCATGTTCAGATCCTATACATATTTTGTGTTTTCTCCCCCTATTTTTTTAAATTAAGTTTTATTTTATTAATTACACTTTATTCACTTTCTATCCTCCCCATAAACCCCTCCCTCCTCCCCTCCCAGTCCCACCCTCTCCTACCCCTTCTTCACACATGCCCCTCCCCAAGTTCACTGATAAGGGAGGTCCTCCTCTACTTCCTTCTGATCTTAGTCTATCGGATCACATCAGGAGTGGCTGCATTGTCATCTTCAGTGGCCTGGTAAGGCTGCTCCCTCCTCAGGGGGAGGTGATCAAAGACCAGGCCAATCAGATTATGACAGAGGGAGTCCCTCTTCCCATTATTATGTAACCCACTTGGACACTAAATTGCCATGGGGTACACCTGTGCAGAGGTTCTAGGTTATCTCCATGCATGGTACTTGGTTGGAGTATGAGTCTCTGGGAAGACCCCTGTGTTCAAATTTTCTGGTTCTGTTGCTCTCCTTGTGGGGTTCCTGTCCTCTCCAGATCTTACTATTTTCCACTTTTTACATAAGATTCCATGCACTCTACCCAACCATTGGCCATAAGTCTCAGCAACTGCTTTGATAGTCTGCAGGGCAGAGCCTTTCAGAGGCCCTCTGTGGCAGGTTCCTAGATTGTTTCCTGTTTTCTTCTTCTTCTGATGTCCTTCCTTTTGGGATGAAGATTGAGCATTTTAGTCAGGGTCCTCTCTCTTGATTAGTTTCTTTAGATGTACAGATTTTAGTAGGTTTATCCGATGTTATATGTCTATATGAGTGAGTATATACCTTGTGTGTCTTTCTGTTTCTGGGACAGCTCACTCAGGATGATCCTTTCCAGGTCCCACCATTTACCTGCAAATTTCATGATTTCCTTATTTTTCATTGCAGAGTAATATTCCATTGTGTAGTTGTACCACAATTTCTGCATCCATTCTTCAGTTGAGGGGCATCTGGGCTATTTCCAGCTTCTGGCTATTACAAAGAAGGCTGATACAAACATGGTTGAGCAAATGTCCTTATTGTGTACTTGAGCCTCTTTTGGATATATGCCTAGGAGTGGTATGGGTGGATCTTGAGGAAGCGCTATTCCTAGTTGTCTGAGAAAGCACCAGATTGATTTCCAGAGTGGTTGTACAAGTTTAAATTCCCACCAGCAGTGGAGGAGGGTTCCCCTTTCTCCACAACCTCTCTAGCATGTGTTGTCACTTGAGTTTTTCATCTTGGCTATTCTAATGGATGTAAGGTGATCTCAGGGTCGTTTTGATTTGCATTTCCCTAATGGCTAATGACGTTGAGCATTTCTTTAAGTTTTTCTCTGCCATTCGATATTCCTCTACAGAGAGTTCTCTGTTTAGCTCTGTTTCCCATTTTTTAAGGGATTACTTGGTTTGCTGCTTTTCAGCTTCTTTAGTTCTTTATATATACTGGATATTAGCCCTCTTTAAGGTTGGTGAAGATTCTTTCCCAATCTGTAGGCAGTCGTTTTGTTTTGATGACAGTGTCCTTTGCTTTACAGAAGCTTTTCAATTTCATGAGGTCCCATTTATTGATTGTTGCTCTTAGAGCCTGTGCTGTTGGTATTCTGTTCAGGAAGTAGTCTCTTGTACCCATGAGTTCTAGGGTTTCTCCCACTTTTTCTTTTTTTTTCTTCTATTTAATGTGTCTGGTTTTATGTTGAGGTCTTTGATCCACTTGAACTTTAGTTTTGTGCAGGGTGATAAGTATGGATCTATTTGCATTTTTCTACTTGTAGACTTCCAGTTGGACCAGCACCATTTGTTGAAGATGCTATCTTTTTTCCATTGTATGGTTTTGGCATGTTTGTCAAAGATTAGGTGTCCATAGGTGTGTGAGATTATTTCTGGGTCTTCTGTTCGGTTCTACTGATCCACCATTCTGTTTCTATGCCAGTACCATGCAGTTTTTATAACTGTTGCTCTACAGTACAGCTTAAGATCGGGGATGGAGATACCTCCCTGAAGATCTTTTATTGTAGAGGATTATTTTAGCAATTCTGGGTTTCTTATTATTCCATATGAAGTTGAGAATTTTTCTTTCCAGGTCTGTAAAGATTGTGTTGGTAATTTGATGGGAATTACATTGAATCTGTAGATTGTTTTTGGTAAGATGTCCATTTTTACTATGTTAATCCTGCCAAGCCATGAGCATGGGAGATCTTTCCATCCTCTCATATCTTCCTCTAATTCTTTCTTCAGAGACTTGAATTTTTTTTCATACAAGTCTTTGACTTGCTTGGTTAGGGTTACACCAAGGTACTTTATGTCTTTTGTGGCTACTGTGAAGGGTGTTGTTTCCATAATTTCTTTCTCAGCCCTTTTGTCTTTTGTATACAGGAGGGCTACTGATTTTTTTGAGTTAATTTTGTATCCAGCCACTTTGCTGAATGTGTTTATCAGCTGTAGAAGTTCCCTGGTAGAGTTTTTGGGGTCACTCATGTATACTATCATATCATCTGCAAATAGTGATAATTTCACTTCTTCCTTTCCAATCTGTATCCCCTTGATCTCCTTCAACTGTCTTATTGCTCTAGCAAGGACTTCCAGAACTATGTTGAAGAGATATGGAGAGAGTGGGCAGCCTTGTCATGTCCCTGATTTCAGTGGGATTGCTTTAAGTTTCTCTCCATTCAGTTTGATGTTGGCTATAGGCTTGCTGTATATCACCTTTACTTTGTTTAGATATTGCCTTGTATCCCTGATCTCTCCAGTACTTTAAACATGAATGGATGTTGGATCTTATCAAAAGCTTTTTCAGCATCTAGGGGAGATTATCATGGTTTTTTTTTTTTTTTCAGTTTGTTAATCTGTTGGCTCACCTTGGTGGATTTCCTTATATTGAACCACCCATGCATATCTGGGATGAAGCCTACTTGGTCATAGTGGATGATATCTTTAATGTGTTCTTGTATTTGATTTGCAAGTATTTTGTTGAGTATTTTTGCCTCAATGTTCATAAGGGAGATTGGCCTGAAATTCTCTTTCTTTGTTGGGTTTTTGTGAGGTTTAGGTACCAAGGTGACTGTGGCTTCATAGAATGAATTTGGTAATGTTTCTTCTGTTTCTATTTTATGGAATAGTTTGAAGAGAATTGGAGTTAGCTCTTCTTTGAAGGTCTGGTAGAATTCTGCGCTGAAGCCATCTGGTCCTGGGCTTTTTTTGGATGGGAGACTTTTGATGACTGCTTCTATTTCTTTGGTGGATATAGGACTATTGATTTACCTGTTCCTGATTCAGCTTTGGTAAGTCAAATCGATCAAGAAAATTGTCCATTTCATTTAGATTTTCAAATTTTGTGGCATATAGACTTTTGAAGTAAGTCCTAATGATTGTTTGGATTTTCTCAGTGTCTGTAGTTATGTCCCCCTTTTCATTTCTGATTTTGTTGATTTGGGTCATGTCTCTCTGCCTTTTAGTTAGCTTGGCTAAAGGTTTGCCGATCTTGTTGATTTTCTCAAAGAACCAGCTCTTGGTTTCATTGAGTCTTTCAATTGTTTTATTTGTTTCTAATTGATTGATTTCAGCCCTGAAATTTCAGCCCTGATTATTTCCAGGTGTCTACCTTTGTGTGTGTGTGTGTGTGTGTGTGTGTGTGTGTGTGTGTCTGCTTCTTTTTTTCCTAGGGTTTTTAAGTGAGCTATTAAGTTGCTTGAATGAGCTGTCTCGAATTTCTTCTTGAAGGCACTTAGTGCTATGATCTTTCTTCTTAGCACTGCTTTCATTGTGTCCCACAAGTTCGGGTATGTTGTGTCTTCATTTTCATTGAGTTCTAGGAAGATTTTAATTTCTTTCTTTACTTCTTCCCTGACCCAGCTGTCATTTAGTAGTAAGTTGTTCAGTTTCCATATGTGTGTAGGCTTTTTGCTATTTCTGTTGTTGTTGAGGTCCAGCCTTATTCCATGGTGATCAGACAGGATACAAGGGATTATTTCAGTCTTCTTGTATCTGTTGAGGCTTGCTTTGTGACCAAATATATTGTCTATTTTGGAGAAGGTTCCATGAGGTGCTGAGAAGAAGGTAAATTCTTTTGTGTTTGGGTGTAAGGTTTCTTTAAATGTCTGTTAGGTCCATTTGATTCATGATCTCTGTCAGAGACATTGTTTCTTTGTTTAATTGCTGTTTTGTTGTCCTGTTTTTTGTTGAGAGTGGGGTTTTTGAAGTCTCCCACGATTAAATGTGTGGGGATCTATGTGTGATTTAAGTTTTACCAATGTTTCTTTTACAAATGTGGGTACCCTTGTATTTGGGGCATAGATGTTCAGGATTGGGATGTCTTCCTGGTGGAATTTTCCCTTGATGAGTATGAAGTGTCCTTCCCCATCTCTTTTGATTAATTTTGGTTGAAAGTCTCTTTTATCAGATATTAGAATGGCTACTCCTGCTTGTTTCTTAGGTCCATTTGCTTGGAAAGCTCTCTTCTAACCCTTTACCCTCAGGTAATGTCTATCTTTGGGACTTAGGTGTGTTTCTTGTATGCAACAGATTGCTGGGTTTTGTTTACACATCCATTCTGTTAGTTCTCTCTCTTAATTCAGTTGTTGGGATAGAAACTGGAGCCTTGTACTTGTAGCCAAGTGTTCTACCACTAAGCTCTATCCTCAACTCCTAAGTTTTTGAACACGAACAACTTTCTCAAAATTTAAATGCTTCTGGAAGATGCAGACAAAATGGTGAACTATGAGTCATTCCTCTAAACACAGAGCATAGTTACATTTGTTGAAATGGAAACTTCCTCATTATTTTCGGTAATACTTAGAAACTGGCAATTTAAATGGAAAAGCATTAGCAATTTCCCTTATATTACACTGTAAGGCAAATGTGAGTTGTGGTCCTTCATTGTTACTAATCAATATTTGTTTCAACTTTCCTAAGATGATTATAACTCTCCGTAAAAACCTTATTCACTATCACCTTACTTAATATTCTATGCAGTGCCTTCCTAGTGAACTGAAATATATTAGACTCAGAACTAGTGATATTGTGTGTTTGGGAGATTAAAATGAAGAAGGCTTCTAATTTTATTCACACTGTTTATATCAGATTTTCATAAGCTCTTTTAGGAACACTGGGTAAAGTCTTCCAGGACAAATGTGACATATATCTAGATGAGTGATATGTCTAATATTTGAAGGCTCAGTGTGAGAAAGGATGCACTTAGCAATGTATATGATTTTATACTGTGCCTCTGTTGATACGTTGGGTTGAAGTACTGCATATTCCTTTTGCACAAAAATCCATGCTTTGTATGCCTATGAATACAAGAGAAACTCTTATCAGGGTAGCATATAAATTGGTGGTGTATAAATGAAACAGTGGAGAGACCAGGAACAGCAAAGAGAAAATTAAAATAAGGTTAAGGACAAGTTTAGTCTGCTGATGTACTAGTTGAGGTGCTGCCAGATTCTGTAAATTGATCTGCATGGTAGTCAAAACACAAATGGTGAGCCCTACGCTAATCTAAATTTCTCTTGTGGAAAATGTAGAGGTTTTTTTTCTGTTTTAGAAAGGGGAAGAACAGGTGTCTTCCCCACCACCTAGTCTCTAGAAAATTGTACTCTCTTGGTTTCTTTAAAAAGGGAACTCTTCATAGTTTGAAATGAGCTGCTGACAACTTCTCTATCGTAAATGGAGGATGATAATCCCATTGAAGTTTCTGCACCTGAGCCTCCATATAGCGTTTCCAAGGTTCATACCACTGTGAGGTGTTGGCTGAGACACATTCCAACACTTGCACGTGGAAGTTATACATGCACAACACTGTTCAACTGTGCTCAGTCTGTGAAATATCTAACTGGATGTCACAGCACTGAAGGCAGCACAGTTGGACTATTCTACAAGAAACAAAATTACAATTACTTTAATAATACTGTCTTTTTAAGAGCCCAAAGTTGAGATCTCTATAAAGGCTAAAACACAGAACAACCTAAATTTTGCCTCTGGATGCTCAAACAATATAATCTTAGGCAAGCCTGTTAGCATTGGAACCTCAGTTTGCACATATACAGAAAAGACATAATACACATACCTGCTTACTAATGATTTATGTATGCAGTGGTGACTTTTACTTGCAGGAAAAACTATGCAAAACTTGATTATAATGTTTTTTTGTTCTTATACTTCAAATCACTGCTTTTCTAGATGCTAATCGAAATACAAACATTTCATTTCTCTACACTCTCCTATATTGATTCTAGGTTTTATGAGAATTATTTTAGAATGATTAACCTTTGTCAAAATCTTAAAATAGATTACAAACACAGGCCTATTTTGGGGTCAGGAAATATCACTTTTTGAATTTCTCTCTAGAGAAGTATTCATAACAAATAGTTTCAAAGGCATTTGTTGCTACTTAGAACACATGCATCCTTAGGTACCAATATCGGGGCTTTGCAGGCATTCATCCTTGGGCACATAACCTAATATTCCTGGTCCATTTCATTAGCTATAGAATTGAGGGATTAGACTGCACAATTTCTGAAGTTGTAGCTCCAAAGTTATCCTATGCCATTATTGGCTTGTAGTGGATGTTACTTTTTTGAATAGCTCAAATCAAGTGAATAGTATCAATAAATATGGAATCCATCATGGTCCTGAAGTACAAGATTAGTGAGTATGTGGTAACGAAGTTCCAGAGTATCAACAAATCAATAACACTGCATTTTCCTGTCTTCAAAATGCAGCACTATATATCAAAAGTATGATACGGAAGTCTGTTTATTAGAAGGCAATTTAAGAAAAGATTGTTTAGAGAAAGCAGCTCAAGAAAGACAAACAGAGATGGGAAAATAATACAGAGGTGGCTTTAAACTCTAGTCCTGATCAGGAGACTAATTGACATTAGGATGTACACTATTATTTCCTAGTTTCTTAGAAAAAGTCCCTCTGCAAAAGGAAAGATTACTGGAAAGGAGTCAAGATTGGTTTTCCTGTAGCCATTAGGAGGGGATGTGAAAGAAAAAGAAGGAAAGCAATATTGAAAACGTGAGATTCTGGTTAATAAAGTGATGGACAGCAAATGAAAAGCCAAAGGTATTGGTGCAAAACTGAAGTGGCCACACTCACCATGGTCAACATCTGTCCTGCTTGTCCCTCCACAATAAACTCTCCAGGGTTATTACAGCCTTACTTTTAAATCTGCAAGGAGTGGAGGTTACAGTGTTTCTAGAAAACACTGTCATATTTTGTGAACCAATAAATCAGGCAGTTGTCCAGTCTGGATTCAATAATCCCTGACCTGACTAGAGAATCCCATCTATGTCTCTCCCTTAGTGGCTCCACTTTCCATGCCCAGTTCACCCTTGAGTTCTACTTGGTTTTGCATCCTGTAATACCATAGGGCAAGAAGATGTAAAAATTTCCTCCTACTGTATTGTATGATGTATGGTAGGCAGAGTGACAAAGTGGACACACTCAAATTGACACTAATTATCATACATTTTAAGTGTCTGTCTAGTTTTAAGTTAAGGAACTTCAGTTGAACATTAGAAGAGCTGAACTTTTTAAAGTTTTTTTTTAAACTATCATATATTAATTACATTTAATGGGTTTCACCTTGACATTTTCATATGTACATGAATGAATTTTGATCACATTCACCCATTAGCCTTTCTTGTCTCCTCCTACTCTCACTGCTCCCTTTCCTCCTCCCAGTTTGCCTCCTTTCAACTTCCCTGTTTTGTTTTTTGTGAACCAATGAGTTTCATTATGACTGCTTACAAGAGGATGGTACCTATACCAGTACCTATACCACTAAAGAAAATGTGATTTTCTTCCTCAGCAACCATGAACTATTTATAGATTACCCCAGAGAAGGGTGGGGCATCATGAGTGGATCAGACTATTTCATTCTTTATTTTAGAACAAACTTATTCCCCTATGGGGATTGCAAATACAATTTGATGCTTGTAGTTGGTTCAGTTTTCTGTGTTTCAAATAGAAATGCTGAAACCCTGTGGGGGATACTAAGCTGCCATTGATTTTGAGCAGAGCAATCAAATATGCCAGGAGGATGATAAACAAGCCTCTAGGAAGCCAACCCATTCAAAAATTACCCCAAAGAAATGTCAGGGCCAATCAGCATTAAGAACTCATTTAGTTTGTATTACTTAGGAAACCCTGTCTATTGCTTTATATATTCTTTAATGTGCAAAGAAAAATGCATTGGCAAATAATGGCCTTCCTCGTCTAGTACATAGGCAGTTCTACCATAGGCATGCCTGTTTCTATGGTTACCATTTCAATGATATTTTGATTCTGTATCTTCTTTGTTAATCAATACTTAAAGGTATTCCTTTTTTCCTTCCTTCCATCTTTTCTTTCTTTTTTAGTTTGTTTCTCCATTTCTTTTCTTTCCAACATTCTAAGTTTGAAAGTCTGACAAATGTTGAGCCTAAAATGTTTGCCAGGTGAAATGCTCCCAAGTCCTTAATTCTTTTTGGCAGGCTACAAAAACATTTGCAGTGAACTCCTAGAGCTAGAAGTATTGATTTTTTTAATGGGTACACTTTTCTCAAATGGAGTCTATTGCTTAAATCCAACATCCGATCCTTTGTTGAAGGAACAGTTTCTTGTTACCCAGTAATTACTGTTCTTTTTGTCACTGATAATGCTCTGTCTAGGAATCTATAAATTCTCTCAAGAAAAAAAATAAGTTTGTCTCCTCTGCTAGAAATCAGAAGTAATTGGATATTAATAACCAATGAGTTTTCATCATTGTTAGCCCCAAAAGTTTGAACTTTATTTCATATACAAAAAAATACATGTTATATCTCTTGAGTATAGTTTGATTAAACTCTTTAGGTTTGAGCAGGAAGAACAAGACCAACATCTAATTTTACATGATTCTTTCAAGAAATTAGAAATGGTGTGTAGGGGGTAATATTAAAAGATTTTTTTTCATTCAAACATAAAAAGAAACAGAATTGTACAAAAGGAGAATCATTGTCCCCTCTTTATAAGGATTTTTGATCATTTATATACTCAAACCACCTGCCTATAACCTGGATTTATGGTATGAAACTGTGATATCTGTAGTTTTCCTTTGTAGTTTTGTTCTAAGAATCTTGTTCTAGACAAGGTAGGAATTAGCCTTGTCTATTATATGTCATTCCTTCCTAGCTTTAACCATCCATTTTGACACCTACTTTCTAAGATGACCTTGATCATCTACATATAATATATATATATATATATATATATATATATATATATATATATATATATATATATATATGTATGTATGTATGTATACACTTTCCCTACTTCTGGAAGTTTAAGAGTATAATATGTGATGGAAAACCACAAGTAGCTCAGTTGCTTTGTAATAGAACATTAAGGAAGTTCATTATGAGAAATTAGGCTGAAGAAATTGAGGATTGAGTTAGTGAAACATACAAGGTAAGTTGTTAAGTGCCTGCAATGTCTATTTTATGGGTCAGTTGTTATATTCTGTTTAGCTTATTGAAAATGGACTCCCCTACCCTTGGGCTCAAGCCTAATTATGTCATGTGTCCTGCTTCTGGTTTAAGCTACACTTGGCTCTGAAAAGGAGGTTAAAAACATTGTGTCACATAGTGGTTACTAAAAGGATCATTTCAGAAAGTAACAAACTAAATCAAATTTCAAATGGGAAACAAATCCTAGTTGACATCTTGAAGAAAGTATTCTTTAACAACACATGTCTTTCTGCTTCTGGGTCACCTCATTCAGGGTGATCTTTTCTAGTTCCCACCATTTGCATGCAAATTTCATTATTTCCTTGTTTTTAATTGCTGAGTAGTATTCCATTGTGTAAATGTACCACAATTTCTGTATCCATTCCTCAATTGAGGGACATCTGGGTTGTATCCAGATTCTGGCTATTATGACTAAAGCTGCTATCAACATGTTTGAGCAAATATCCTTGTTGTATACTTGAGCATCTTTTGGATAGATGCCTAGAAGTAGTATAGCTGGATCTTGAGATAGCACTATTCCTAATTGTCTGAGAAAGTGCCAGATTGATTTCCAAAATGGTTGTACAAGTTTACATTCCCACCAGCAATGAAGGAGGGTTCCCCTTTCTCTACATTCTCTCCAGCCCGTGTTGTCACTTGAGTTTTTGATCTTAGCCATTTTGATGGGTGTAAGGTATTAGTCACATAATGTAGGATAAACATACTAGAATCTATAGTCCTAAAGAAGCTAAACAAGAATGAGGACTCTAGGGAAGTTGCTCAGTCCTCACTCAGAAAGCAAATGGGATAGACATCAGGCTGGAGAAAACAGGGAAAAGGACAGGAGTCTACTCTAGAGGGCCTCTGAAAGACTCTACCCAACAGGGTAGGAAGCAGAGGTTGAGACTCCTAGCCAAACTTTGGGCAGAGTGCAGGGAATCTTATGAAAGAAGGGGGAGATGAAAGACCTGGAGAAAAAAGGAACTTTACAAGGAGACCAACAGAACTAAAAAATCTGGGCACAGGGGTCTTTTGTGAGACTGATACTCCAACCAAGGAACATGCATGAAGATAACCTAGCCCCCTTGCTATGATGTAGCCCATGGAAGCTCAGTCTCCAAGTGGGTTCCCTAATAAGGGGAACAGAGTCTGTCTCTGACATGAACTCAGTGGCTGGTTCTTTGATCACTTCCCCCTGAGGGGTGCAGCCTTGCTAGGCCACAGAGGAAGACAATCAGCCAATCCTGATGACACCTGATAGGCTAGGGTTAGAGGGAAGGGGAGGAGGTCTTCCCTTATCAATGGACTGGGGGAAGGGCATGGAAGAAGAAGAGGGGAGGGTGGGATGTGGGATTGAGAGGCGATGAGGGAGGGGGCTACAGCTGGAATACAAAGTGAATAAATTGTAATAATCAAAATAAATAAATAAATGAACTAAAAAAACAAACAGACAAATAAATAAATGTCAACAATAACTATCCAAATAGAGAAGACTGCGAACTCTGGCTGTGCAGTATGACACTCTTCCCTGCACCTGGAATGGCCAGTGAATGCTCAGATATATTTCTTGAATTCAAATCAAAGTTGAGCCACACACGAATGCCCAGGACTCCTTTATGTTCACCTGTCTGGGTCCTTTTACGTGCACATAGTGGATGAAAGGAAATTTTACTACTCATGCACTTATGCCTTTACCTTCTTTGATGGATTCCCAGTATATCAAGCAACCAAAGGCTTATTATTTTTATTTTGACTGCTAGTATGAACACTAAAAATATCTACAGAAATATTGAAAAAATTGTTTTCTTGAGAACAGCTGTAAGGCCCAAACTATTTCTAACAGAGATTAATGCTGTTTATCCTGTGGTGTAAAGAATGACGTGTGGTCTAGATGTCAGAAACTCATCTGTGGAAAAAAAAACCTCACTGTTTATCACAGAAGTTTCAGTCAGGACATCCAACATGGCTATTCACTTCTCTAGTTGCTTTCCGCTGGATTCCATGAGCACCATTTTAGTGATTTAACTAATTTTTGTTCCCTCAATTGGAATGAATAGACGTTTTGTTATTATCTATTTACTATTGTTTTTTTTTAATTTTGACTTTATACAGACTTAATGCACCCACTCATTCAAAACCAAAAGCATGGCTATCATGGATTATTATCTGGACTGTATAGAGCATTACCTAAATGTGTAATGCTTATATGGCTTAAGAAGTTGGGGAATCATTCAGTGGCATTGAGTAGGACTGTATTGTGTTCATAAATTGTTGGTTTTGATTGTTTCACTTTGAGATAATTCACTCTGAAAATTATGAAGCTCAGAGGAGTAAGTAGAGACCATCTGGCCAGCTAGAAAACGTCATAAACATCATATTTAAGAAAACTGAATGCATAATTATTTTAAATGTCAAGATAAAAGAGCTAGACTGAAAAGACACTGGGAAAAGGGGCTAGCAGTACTTGCTTCTATATAATTTATGGACATATAGAAGGAAATTCCTTTCAAAAGTGAGTACAGATTTCAGTTTGGTCACTGAGTGGAACTTAAAACCGCCTTTTTTTTTTTTTTTTTGTCACGACTGGTTAATTTTATTTGGGGTGAACAAAGGATATATAGTTCTTGGGGGAGTGAGTGGAGGGTTCCCAGGGTAGATATACACTATCGACTAGGACTAGGAATGCCAGGCATGCTTCACTCGCATTTGCAGCACAGGCCTATCATATGAAGGCGCAGAGCTTTTGCAGGGAAGCACGTCAAAGTCCATATTCCAGAAGTGGTTAGAGGCGTCTGTGCCTACAGACACTCTCCATGAATTCACACAGAGAAGAGGAAACCTCACTGATAAAGTGAGTCCTGCATTTAATGCCAAGCTCAGGGCTTTCCCATCATGGTGGACTGTAACCTTAGCAGGAGGGTTTCCCAACATTATGTCAGGCAGCAAATTCCATAAAAGAGATAGATTGATAGTGACAAATCCAGGGAGAAAAACTCAGCAGAACACAGCCCTTCAGTGGTTGTTGTTGTTGAGGGGAAGGGGTGAACTACCCAAGGTGAGCCCTTTGCGGCAATCTCTGGTATTGTTGGGATTTTTTGTTCAGACTTTGCACCTAAAATTAGCATAATTTGGGTTGGGTCCTACTGAACAGCTGGAGATGACCTTTGTGACAGTTACAGAGGCTAGAAATACCATTGACAGTTAGGTCTAGGACAGGCTGTTCACTGGTGCCTCTGGATTTACCTGGACTTGAGGGTCAGTAATTAGGACTGAAATATAAGCATCAGACCAACCCCCAACACCACACCCTGAAACTGTTAATGATGGTTTCTGCTATGCTTGCAGAAGTAGCCTAGTATAGCTGTCCTCAGAGAGGCTTCACACAGCAGCAGATTGAGACAGATGCTGACTCACAGCCAAACATTAGGTGGAGCGTGGGGCCTTGTGGAGCAATGCCATTCTTAAGAGAGGCTTGCAGAAAGGACTATCTTTTAAAAAATATAATGCTAAATTTCTTTCTGGCAATGTTAAGTAATACCATCTTACACGGCTTTCTTATATTTTCTATACATCCTCTCCTTACTTTCCAGCATTCTTTGCTCATCTTGTTTTCTGATTTTCAGCCAGGAAGCACGAGTGCCTTTAGTATCTGTGAACTCTTGGTAAATGTTTCCCTTGTGTGCACTATTTCTTTCTTCTGCTTTAGCAAACCTACTGTTGCCTATGTAGGAAATGGGATGATATGAGAATGATTTCACAAATCCCACAGTTCATTAAAAATTATGTAGATTCATAATATTTACAAAGAGAAGAATGTTGTAAAGAAGGCTCTAAAGAAATCTCTCTCATCTTAAAGACACACTAACTGCTCAGTACGGGATCCATGCTTACCAAAGGCCATTTGCTTGGTTAGTGTAGAAGCACATTCATGGAAAAACAAAGTCTTACTGCATACTGAGGGCATGTTTTTATATGAATATGTCTTGGAAAAGCTTGCTTGCCCACTACAGTGGAACCTTAAATACCTAGGAAGTTCTTTATGCTGGATCAGGGGAACTAGTTTTGGCAAGTAAGGCTTCCAAGCTCCAGATCCATCACAACAAGCTCAGAGCATGCAGCTAGGCAGCCTTGCCACTGCTGAAACTTTTCAAACGTCTTCAAGCTCAAGCACTTCAGTTTAGGTTATTTTGAAGTTCATTTCCAAGCACATAGAGAAAAATTCTCGATGTCCATGATTTTTTTCTCTAAATAACTCTGGGACAATAGCATCTTGGCTTTACAAATATGAACCAAATTCTAGGGTCAGAAAGATCCATACAAAAGGGCTTTGTGTGCTGAGGTGTCTCAAAAATGTCTAATAATTGTGTTTAGGCTCTGCTGGGGGTACCCAGAGCGCTAGTGTATGTTCTGCTGCGCTGTTTTTATACTGCTACAGTGATTTGAAAGGGCGAAACTCTACTCGTTCCAACACCTTTTTAATAATGTGAAAAATTGGATGCCACCCCAGGGAAGTTACGTATTTCTCCCTCCATAGAGCAGTGATTGTACCTCTCTTTCCTCTTCTCTTCCCTTCTCATTCTTCCTTCCCTTCTTCCCTTCCTGTGTTTTTATTACAATACTTCTTTATTTATGCTTGTTCCTTTGTTATCTCTACCTTTGAAGCCAACAACCATCTAAGCTTCATGAAAGGGTGCAATTCCTTCTTTACTCTTGTAGCCTGATGCCTTAGTCCTTGTTCAGAAAATCATTATTAATTCAAATAATTTATAATTGCTCATATTTAAAATCTACTTTTGGAAATGTGTAAATGTTAAAATTTAATTAAAAGTTATAGAACTTCTAGAGTTTCATCAAGATTTTAAAAGGTTATAGAGTATGTCAGTAGCTCAAAAATAAATTGAGTCATAAACTCCTTTCACAATTTAAATTTATGAAGTGATATATTAAACAATTCTCAGTCCTTATTTTTGCTTGATACATGATAAAATCATTTACAAAAAAAAGTTATTTACAAAAAAAATGTTGTATCAAATACTGCCTTAGTTAGGTTTACTATTGCTGTGATGAAACACCGGAACCAAAGCACCACGGAAAAGAAAAGATTTATTTGGCATACTTCCATCTCATTTTCTATCATTGTAGGAAGTCAGGACAGGAACTTAAACAAGATAGGAACCTGGAGGCAGGAACTGTTGCAGATGCCATGGAAGAGTGCTGATTACTGGCTTATGCCTCATGGCTTTCTTTCTTTCTTTCTTTCTTTCTTTCTTTCTTTCTTTCTTTCTTTCTTTCTTTCTTTCTTTCTTTCTTTCTTTTTTTCTTTCTCTTTCTTTCCTTCCCTCCTTCTTCCTTCCTTTCCTTTTTTAAGAAAACTTTTAATTGATTCTTTGTGAGTTTCACATCATGCATCCCAGTCCTGCTCATTACCCTGTTCCCTTATATCTGCCGTTTGCACTTGCAACCTCCCCAGAAAATAACACACACACACACACACACACACACACACACACACACACACACTCCACCACCAGCACCAGCACCAGCACCGTAAACAACAAAATAAAGCATAGAAAACATCTTGTCATAAAAGATGTAGTATGTCACAGTGTGTCTTGTGGTGTATCCCTCTGTCCACACAACTCCACTTGCAAATGCTCATTGTAATGAGTCATTGGTCTGATTTGAGGTCTCTGGCTTCTGTCACACCATCACTATTGGATCTTCATTGAGACTCCTCCCTGTTATCTTGCTGTTGCCCTGTGTCATGGAGATCCTGTGGTTTGGGATCAGCAGGACCGGTTGTTTTACTAGTCCCAATCAATGGCAAATGATACATATTATGGGGCAGGCCAATTTAGAGCCCTGGATCTGGGCCTGGATGATAGCTGAACTGGTCAGATCTCCCTTATTTTCACCATTCAGGGTAAGCTCACCAACACTGCTCATACTCATCAGCAAAAGTCAGAGTTAGCTCTCATGCTCTCATGCCCTGGGAGATGACTCACTTGCACCCACAACTGCAGAGCAAGCTCCACTGTGCTGTCCAGTCAAGATAGAGAAGCCATTTTCCCATGTGCTACAGACTGTGAGGGGCCAGGCCAGCTCTTCTGCTCTCATACCCTTGGGGCTGGCTCACTCTTGCCTTTGCCACCAATGCCAGCTCCCCTGTATTGCTCTGGAGAGATGTAGGGCTCACTTTTCCAAGTGCTTCAGCTAGTGAGGGGCAGAGATAGCTCTCCTGAGTTCATGTCCCTCAGCTTGGGCTGGGATCCCACCCAAGGTGGCAGAGCTGGCCATTCACAATAGTCTACTCCTAGCTGCCCTCAAGTCTCCAGTTATATCTCTATTCATAATTCTTTAGCTGCTCCACTTCTCTTTCTCTTCCACCTGACAACCACGTAAGTGCACATCATGGAGGCTCTTGCTGCAGGCTGGCTATACAGCTGGTGAATCCCTGTGTGACATTCTCCATCCATGCTGCGTGCTGTGGTGGCAAATGCTTATCTACAGGCCCAACTGTGCCATGCGCTAGAGGCCGGGTCTGTGGGTGGAATGGTGGTCCAAAGGTCTGTCTTCCTTCTCCAGTATTTTGCTGCCTGGATTTGATTTTTATGAGTCCTAGATATATGACAGCTTTAGCCATCAAGTCAGGCATTAAGCTAGGATGATAAGCAAAAGACTGCGATCTGCTCTTCCCCTGACTGATATAAGAACGGCACCACCAACACAGTGTCTCTTTGCCCACTGCTGGGAGTGGGGCAGCAGCCTACTTTTTTATAGAACCCATGACTACCAGCCCCCAGGGATGGCACCACCCACAATGGAACAGGCCCTCCCACATCAAACACTAATTAAGAAAACACCCAACAGCCTTGTGTATATCCTCATCTTAACAAAGCATTTTCTCAATCCAGGTTCCCTCCTCTCAGAGGACTCTAGGGTGTCAAATCGACATAAAACTATGCAGCAAAATGCTGCTATAAAATTAGTTTTTAAAACTTTAAGAAAAAATAATAGCATTCATAAAGAAAGCTGTGATTTGGCCAATTGAAAATTTTTCTTTATTCTTTAACAGAATTATACTGTAAAGAGAAGGTATATAATAAGCATACTAATTTCCAAACCTTTTATTTTCATGACGGTAAATATATTTATACTTTAAATACTCATTGTAGAATTAAATTTACAGCAACAGTCTTCACAACTCAAGAAACTGCTGTTTGGAACTATTGTCTTTTTCTAATTTTCCAAAGCTAAATAACGAGGGTGAGGACATTTTTCAGGTAGCTATGTTTATGTGCTCTTTCAAAAATTGGAGTCTGAAGCCTCTTGGCTTTTCTGCTACATGAAAAGAAGAAGAAATGACAGAAATATGTAAAGGCAATGGATAATGAGGTAGTGATCTAACTAAAAGTTTACAAGCTATGTAACAGACAGTAGTAATGAACAGAATGGAGGAGTTTCAAGCTTGTGTCCTCCAGAAGTCAGAAGGCTCAAGATTTGGGGACAAGAGATAGAGGCTGAGCAGTTGAATGAATAAAGTTGGAAAATATGAGGCCTGTAAAAGTTTTTTAAAAGATTTTGAAAATATTTCCTAGAAGGGAAAGTGTGATGAAGGAGAGTGGCCTTCTCTATGAACAAACGAATGAACCACTTTCTGGAATTCATGTATTTGTCTTCTCCCCATCCATTCCTCCAGTCATAATGCTGTGTGCTTTTAACACAGTCAAGGGAAAGCAGAGCATACGAGCAGTACTGTGATCCAGGCACCCTGCTGGACATGTATTATTTGCTGTGATAAGGGCTAGAAGCAGGCAGGTACCAGGAACTAGAATTCTTGGTAACATTATTAGACAATTCTGGACAGCAAATGTCCTAGAGAAATCTGGAATCAATTGCAATAGCAGAAAAAAATGTCTGAGAATAAGTGGACTAGGGAGTGGACAAGGCTTCTTCTCAGTGAAAGGCAGATGGACATATGGACTTGGCGTCATGATTCAGGAAACAAGACAGACAAGAGTGTGTTTAAAAAGAGAAAATACTGGCTGGAGGGTCAGCTGGTAATCATATCTGTGAGAAGCAAGAAAACGCTATGATATAATGTTGAAGGGAAATGAAGGTGAGGTCATTTTTGGTCATTCAAATTAACTTTCTGTGAAAAGAAATATAATTAAATCCAAGTCAGTGAACCGGTTCATCTCACTATATAGACATGCCAGAGTTTCCTGGTTAGAGTAAGAGAGTGAAACTGGTGATGATTAGCTGGAGCAGGATCCAACTTTAGCTCAGTCTTTCTTCCTTTTTAATGGGGAACTTGGCTCTCCCTATCCTTCCTGGGAACTCTTTTATTAATATTCCACCAGAAGATGATTTACTTTGCTATATCGTATATGGTCAAATGCCAAAGCCTCGATATCCTTTCTATTTGTAGGCATACTTTGAGTCACTGTGGTGAACTTCAAAGGGCTCTACATTTTAATATCCTGATGCTCAGCAAATATTTTATCACTTGTCACAGTGCCAGGAAAACTTCCTATTAAATATCATAGCATCACATGTGCCTACTTTGAGATTTGTCATTTTTCTGTCATAATTTTTGCACATCTAAAAAGATTTTTTAACACATGAAAAAAAGAATCTCGGCTAAGTTTTAAAAAGCACATTACAATACCGGTACAATAATTTGTGTTGCCTGCAAATGAAACCCGCAAAGTGGAACAGCAAAATTGGATGTCGGATTAACGTATCCTTGTAGGTGCTGTTATCTTCTGATCATTTGAGTATGTGAAAATGTATACACTGTTGTGCTCTAAGTGTCAAAACGTGTGGTAATTTATTGAATCCTGCCTTATAAGATTGTTTTCCTGCATCCATAATTTTCTCCTTTGCCCCTCAAGTCTCTTCTCACCCTATAACCTGCTTGCTATGGGAGCTGGACACTGAACTCTAGTTCTCTGAAAGAAGAAACGTGTTTCCAGCCACTGTGAGCTATCCAGCCTTCATTCTACTTTTCTTAGGTAAGGCACTACTCACCCAGACCATTATTCCACTTTCAAAATAAATTTTAATATGTAATATTTTTTTCTTGAAATCAATTTCTGAGAAAATATGCAATGAAATCTGTATACTTTAAGCACGCAGTGCGATGAGTTGCAACAAATGTATTTGGCAAGACATGGATCATTTTCATATAAAGATAAGTGTGTTCAGGTTTTCACCTATTTTGTCCCTATGTCTAATCTAAAGATACAACTATTACATGTATCATTAAAATATGAAAAGAAATGGAATACCAAACAAGTAAAATTTTCAGCAATATAGGAAATTGTTTATAAATTATATATCTACCCAATTTAATATCTTTTAGAAATTTGAGCTGATCTAAGGAGAGAGTATTTAGATGCATAAAACAAGAGATGAGGCATGAGGTCTGGGATGAATCTTTGTGTGGGCATTCAATATTCACATGTTATTTAATGTACATTAACTGGTTATGGCAACGAAGAGAATGAAGTCAAAGAGATTAGGAACAAATGTGACTTGGAAGTTATCTGTACTCAGTTCATTTCCCATCTTACTTTCTTCTGGAACCTATCCAATTCGGATTTTTGCTAAAGATATTGACAAATAAACTTACCCAAAGAACAATGACCACTCCAATAACAAATACAATGGTCAGTTTTCAGTTTCCTTCACAAACCTTTCTACTTCAGTATCACTACCCTTGTCTTAGCTCCTAAGTTCTACATGCTTAGTTACTAGGTACTTCAAGCTTTCAGGTTTTATGCTCAGACATCTTAGAGTCAGCCAGAAATCATTTATCATTTCTCCCCTTACCTCCAATATTAAATTTTTCAGAAACTACTAATGTTTGGTTCTGTTTCTAGATCTTGGACATAAGTTTGTTTGTTTGTCTTTAAAACTAACTACTACAGCTGTAGGAATAGTTTATGGCTATGAAGTTCATCTACTTTAACTCTCTCTCTCTCTCTCTCTCTCTCTCTCTCTCTCGAGTTTGTATAGTTGCCAGAAGGCATCAGGGATTTTTTTGCAACTAGAGTTCCCAGACATTTTTGCACTGTCTGATGTTGGTGCTGCAACTGAACTCTGGTGCTTTGGTAATGCATTAAGAGCTCTTATATCATCTCTCTAGCTTCAACTTTTTCTATTTTGAGTGTATGGTTCCATGGAGAGAGAAGAGGGAAACTATCAATGCCATCCAATTTTGGAAATTTTCTTAATTGCCCGAAGGAGCTTAGGATCATTTGTAGTCATTTCCTATTTTTTATTCCCAATCCTGGGTAACCACTAACCTATTTCTCATCTCTATAGGGCTATTGTCTATTCTGGATACTTTTTATAAATGGGATCTTACAATAAGTGGTCATGCGTGGATAGAATCTTGTACTGGGCCTAATGTTTTTACTAAGAGTTGTTTGGAGACTTTTTATCAGTATTTATTGTTCTATTGTCTATTTTGGGCTACCTCAGCCTCTTAAAGCAAGGGCCAAGGGTATAGTTCAGAGCTCTTTGGGTACTATGAGCAAGGACCGGGATTCAATCCTTATATTTAAATTTTTCTTTATTTTTTTCAAATGCTTTTTCAGCATCTAAGGAGATGATTGTGTGTTTTCTCTCCTTCAGTTTGTTTATATGGTGGATTACATTGATGGATTTCCATAGATTGAACTACCCTTGCATGCCTGGAATGAAGCCTACTTGGTCATGGTGGATGATATCTTTTATGTGTTCTTGGATTCAGTTTGCAAGTATTTTTAAATTAATTATTTATTTTTTATTATTTATTACACTTTATTCACTTTGTATCCCCCCATAAGACCCCCCTCCTCCCCTCCCAATCCCACTCTCCCTCCCCCTTCTTCATGCATGCTCCCCCAAGAGTTTTTTTTGCATCAATGTTCATAAGATAGATAGGTCTGACATTCTCTTTTTTGAGGAATCTTTGTGTGGTTTAGGTATCAAGGTGACTGTGGCTTCATAGAAGGAGTTTGGTAATGTTCCTTCCATTTTTATTTTGTGGAATAGTTTGAAGAAAATTGGAGTTAGCACTTCTTTGAAGGTCTGGTAGAATTCTGTGGTGAAACCAACTGGCTCAGGGCTTTTTTTTGGAAGGGAGACTGTTGATGACTGCTTCAATTTCCTTAGGGAATATAGGTCTATTCAATCTTTCTACCTGATCTTGACTTAATGTTGGTAGATGGAATCTATCAAGAAAAATGTCCATTTCTTTTAGATTTTCAAATTTTGTGGCATATAGGCTTTTGTAGTATGACCTAATGATTGTTTGGATTTCCTCAGTGTCTCTTGTTATGTCACCCTTTTCATTTCTGATTTTGCTGATTTGGATAGATTCTCTCTGCCTTTTAATTAGTTTGACTAAGGGTTTGTCTATCTTGTTGATATTCTCAAAGAACCAGCTCTTATTTTTATTGATTCTTTGAATAGTTTTATTTGTTTCTAATTCATTGATTTCAGCCCTGAGTTGATTATATCTAGCCATTTGCTTCTCTTGGGTGTATTTTCTTCTTCTTCTTCTTCTTCTTCTTCTTCTTCTTCTTCTTCTTCTTCTTCTTCTTCTTCTTCTTCTTCTTCTTCTTGCTTTTTAGGGCTTTCATTAGGGCCACTAAGTTGCTTGTACGAGATGTTACAAATTTCTTTTTGAAGGCACTTAGTACTATGAATTTTCCTCTAAGCACTGCTTTCATTGTGTCCCATAAATCTGGGTATGTTGTACCTTCATTTTCATTGAATTCTAAGAAGTCTTTAATTTCTTTCTTTTTTCTTCCTTAACCCAGCTGTCATTGAGTATCAAGTTGTTCAGTTTCCATGCGCATGTAGGCTTTTTTCTATTTCCACTGTTGTTGAGGTCTAGCTTTAGTCCATGGTGGTCAGAGAGAAAACGGGATTATTTCATTCTTCTTGTATCTGTTGAGGCTTGCTTTGTGACCAACTATATGGTCTATTTTGAAGAAGGTTCCATGAGGTGCTGAAAAGAAGGTATACTCTTGTGATTTTGGGTGAAAATTTCTGTAGACATTTATTAAGTCCATTTGAATTAGGGCTTTTGTAAGTGCCTTTATTTCCCTATTTGGCTTCTGTCTAGATGATCTGTGCCTTGGTAAGAGGGGGTGTTGAAGTCTCCCACAATTAAGGTGTTGGGATCGATGTGTGATTTAACTTTTAATAAGGTTTTCTTTACGAATGTAGGCGCTCTTGTATTTGGGGCATAGATGTTCAGAATTGTGATGTCCTCTTGGTGGATGATTCCTTTGTTGAAAATGTAGTGCCCCTCCACATCTTTTTTGATTAATTTTGGTCAAAAGTCTATTTTATTAGATAGACTTTTAAAAGATAGATTAGGATAGCTACCCCAGCTTGTTTTCTGGGTCCATTTACTTGAAAAACATTTTTCCAGCCCTTTACTCTGAGGTAGTGCTTATCATTGTTGCATAGGTGTGTTTCTTCGATGCAGCAGAATGTTGGATCCTGTTTCCACATCCATTCTGTTAGTCTGTGTCTTTTTATTGGAGAGTTGAGTTCATTGATATTGATAGATAATAGTGACCAATGAAATTTAGTTTGTTTTATTGTGGAGTTTGTAGTCTTACTGTGATTCATTGCTTGTTTTCTTTTAATTTTTGTAGGGAAATTATCTGTTTCCTATGTTTTCTTGGGTATAGTTGTTTTTGTTGGATTGGAGTTTCCCTTCTGATATCATCTGTAGGGTTGGTTTGCTGTGTATTAATTGCTTAAATTTAGTTTTCTCATGAAATATTTTGTTTTCTCCATCTATGTTGATTGAAAGCTTTGCTGGGTATAGTAGTCTGGGTTGGCATCTGTGGTCCCTTAAAGTCGGTTAGAAGAGAAAGTGGGGAATAGCCTAGAACTCATTGGCACAGGAGACAACTCCCTGAAAAGAACACCAACAGCACAGGCTCTAAGAGTAACAATCAATAGATGGGACCTCATGAAACTGAAAAGTTTCTGTAAAGCAAAGGACAATGTTGTCAGAACAAAATAACAGCCTAAAAATTGGGAAAGGATCTTTACCAACCCTATATCTGACAGAGGGACAAGAAAGAAATCAGGGAAACAATGCCCTTCACAATAGCCGCTAATAACATAAAGTAGCTTGGGCTGACTCTAACCAAGCAAGTGAAAGACCTGTTTGAAAAAAAAACTTCAAGTCTCTGAAGAAATAAATTGAAGAAGATATCAGAAGATGGAAAGATCTTCAGTGCTCATGATTGGTAAGATTAACATAGTGAAAACGCCCAGCCTGCCAAAAACATATTTCTTATGTCAACTGGTTAGAATGTAAGTTCTTTTGACAGCCACTTTTAATTAATACTTCACTATGCTGTTATTAAATGTTAGAGTATTTTCTGGTAGGTACTTAGAACATATTTGTTAAATTAACAAATAATTAATGTTTTTCTTTTTCCCCTGGTGGATGGCAGGTGTGGATATGTATTTCCTAGACAAAAACATGTAAAGGGTTTTGAATTTAATTTTAATTATGTATATATATATATACATATATATATATGTTGTGGCTGCTGATATGGATTGCTCACATTTTTGTCTGCCTATCTACCTAGAAGCCAGTCTAGACTTGCCATCTCTCCTGCTTGCTCGTTCATCTGGAACCAGCTCTGTTCTTTTGCTTCTTCACCTGGACTCAGCTCTGCAGCTTTATGTTAAAATCTGTGATTCATGTTGCTCTGAATCACAGGAGCAGTTTCTTCTCTGCAGCCCCGTCAGGTCCATTATCTTATCAGTATGGAGATGAATACCTTGCACGTTTGGCTCCCCATCCCCCTTTGAAACTTGTTGCCTCTTGAACTCTTGTAGTCAATATAACCTACATAAATATTTACTTCATGATGTATGAGCTGAGACTTGATACTGGTAATTAAGATTTATCTAAAATGCCTCTGTATTTACCTCAGCCAAGTTGTCATGGGAAGCATCTGACAAATTGCTGAATGAAAGCCACATGAGTTCACCATATAAAGTCACAGTATGTATTTATTGAATAACAATTTATTGAATTTATAGAAAGACATCACCATGTCTGCCTACATCTCTAACATTGCTTGTTCAGTGTTAGAGATTGTTCATTACCCTAGTCTGACGCTCATGGAGTCTTTGCACTGAGGATACAAAATTTTTTGTTGTAAAGGCACATAGGTGCTTGGATGTTCTTATAGGTATTTTAGATACTTTTATTGATACATAGAGACAGAGATAAAATAGCACCAAGAAGAAGATAACAGCTATTGACAGGGATATATTGAGATTCTTGCTGATATACTATGTAACAAGTTCATGAAAATGTGACTTTCTGATTTAGACCCAGGTTAAGAAACAGGACCCTACCCCACAGTGTCTAATTCTTTCCTTGCAGGACTGATGGGGAGCTTATCATGACAGTTTATCACACTAGCAAGGTCTAACTAAGATCAATATAAAACACCTCCCTTTTCCTTGAAACTCCACGAAAGAATGTTATTATTTAAGAAAAATACCATGTTTTTTTTTCATTTATATGAAAAATAGAGAAGCAAAAACCCGAAAAAAAGCATTTTTATGGATGTTGTAAGCTATATTTCAGCTTATCATTGTCAAAAACACTTTTTTCCATTCTCTTTCAGACAAATATGTTATTTGCAAAAACATGCTTTATTTCTTCTTAGAGATATTCTGAATCCTGACAATGAAAAACAGGTTGCTAGCATGTAATATAAAAATAAACCACAGAAAAGTCCCTCACACAATGTCACACCCAAGAAAACTTACTGCTTTGGATTTTAAGGGTTAGTCATAGAGTGACAAACAATTTACTTCAAAACCCTAAAAGTATTTCAGTTAAAAAATTGTTACTTGGGCAGAGTGCAGGGAATCATATGAAAGAAGGGGGAGTTATAGTAAGACTTGGAGAGGACAGGAGTGACACAAGGACCAAATATATCTGGGCATAGGGGTCTTTTCTGAGACTGATTCTCCAACCAAGAACCATTCATGGATATAACGTAGAACCCCTGCTCAGACATAGCCGATGGCAGCTCAGCATCCAAGTAGGTTCCCAGTAAGGGGAACAGAGATTGTCTCTGACATGAACTCAGTGGCTCTTTGACCACCTTCCCCCACCCTCCTAAGGGAGGAGCAGCCTTGCCAGGCCACAGAGGAGGACAATGCAGCCAGTCCTGATGAGACCTGATAAACTAGGGTCAGATGGAAGGGGAGGAGGTCCTCCCCTATCAGCGGACTTAGAAAGGGGCAGGGAGGAGATGAGGGAGGAAGGGTGGGATTGGGAGGGAATGAGGGAGGGGATTACAGCTGAGATACAAAGTAAATAAACTGTAATTAATATAAAAATAAATTGTTATTTGTAAATTTGGGAAAATTTAAACACATAAAGCTTTTTTTTTTTTTTTTCCCTAACGAGATTATGAAACTGTGGGTGGATGACAGGTAAGAACAAGCTAGAATTCAATATCAATTACTTTTTTTTTGCTTTTGTAGACTAAATATCAGGAAATAAATAACCATTCATTAGATTTCACAATAGGCAGAAACCACAGCTGGCACACAGAATGCCTTCCCTTTGCAGCATCTTTAAGCAATGACTTTGATTTTGATATCTTTAACAAGACAGACTGAGTCACATTCTCTTTTATTTCTCTTTCATACTCAGCTTTCACCACAGTATGCTGTTGGAATCCCTCTCCCTTTTTTTTTCTTCAACTTTAATTCGTTTTCTGATATATGAGCTCATTTTTCTAGTTGAAGGAATGACACAATGCCATAGCACAGTGAAAAATTAAGCTTTCAAACATGAACCCACATTATGGAGAAAACAAATGGTAATATGTTTAATGGATTGATGTATCCATGTATGTTGAGTGGCTAAAATTTTGTTCTAAATTAAAAAAAAAAAGTTTTAAGTTAATTTATTCTTTGAAAACGTTACAGAGGCAAATATGTCTTCTCTTATCCTTTTCTCATCCTCAGCAACAGTCTCCTCCTCCAAGTAAGTCCTTATTCCACTTTCATGTACTTTTGATTTTTGCTCTGTGACTCACCGGGTTTGGCCAGTGCTCCTAACATGGGCACAGGTATGAAGCTACACACTGCATGATGTGTAACTGACACATGTCTGTACTACAGAGGACATCAACTTCATCTCTGACTGTAGCATTCAACTCCTTATCTCCCATTGCCAAGATCTCATGTTGTCTTTTCTTTCTGAAACTTTCCTCTTTTTATTTGTTTCAAAACTATTATTGATCTGTACCTGTTAAATCACATTTGCAACTAAAGTTTTCAGTAATTCTAAGATTACATCTTCTCACATTGGTATTTAATGAGTTTGTTTGTTTTTTTTTTCCTTTGTGAGGAAACTTTTTCTCCTTCTTTATTAGAATTGTATCCTGAAAATTTAAATATGAAGCCACGATGCTATATATCTTATGAACCTTTGCCTTAATTAAAATAATTAAATATGAGTTGGAAACTATACCTAGTCTCCTAAGAAAACAAAATTAAAATAGAATTAACCATTGTTGAGTGTCTTTGAGGTAGGATAAATGCTCCCAGAACAGCACCCTTCCAGTATGAAGGCATTCTTGGTATGATCCTGACTAAGAGTGCTCAGGGGAAATTTGAGCATGCACAACACTGGACCAGCCTCAAAGTGCCTCCCTCATATGAGTACATGCTGGTACCTCCAATACATACCCCTATCATTGGTCCAAAAGAGCCTGTTTTCCTGCAAGAAGGCATTAAATATCTTCTTCAGTTCTTTGAGAGCTGGCTGTGTGTGCTTTTATCTATCTATCTATCTATCTATCTATCTATCTATCTATCTATCTATCTATCTATCTTGTATGCCCGCTGTAGCCCCCTCCCTCATTTCCTCCCAGTCCCACCCACCTTCTCTCTTCTGTCCCTATGCCTCTTCCCTAGACTACTGATAGGGAAGGACCTTCTCCCCTTCTATCTGACCCTAGCCTATCAGGGCTGGCTGCATCATCTTCCTCTGTGGCTTGGAAAAGCTGAGTCCCCAAAGGGGAGGTGATCAAAGAGCCAGCCACTGAGTTCATGTCAGAAACAGGCCCTGCTCCCCTTACTAGGGAACCCAGTTGGAAACTAAGCAACCTATGAGCTACATCTAAGCAGGGGGTCTAGGTCCCCTCCATGAATGGTCCTTAGTTGGAGTATAGGTCTCAGTACGCCCTCCTAGCCTCAGGATTTTTGTCTCTGTTGCTTTCCTTGTGGAGTTCCTGTCCCTTCCAGGTCTTTCTATCTCCCTCTTCTTCCATAAAATTTCCTGCACTCTGCCTAAAGTTTGTCTATGAGTCTCAGTATCTCCTTCAATACCCTAATGGGTAGAATCTTTCTGAGGCCCCTTGTGGAAGGGTCCTTTCCTGTTCCTTGTCTTCTCCTACTTCTGATGTTTATCCTGTTTGCCCCTCTGAGTGAGATCTTGGCCTCTTCCCTAGAGTCCTCTTTGTTGTTTGGCTTCTTTAGGACTATAAATTTTAGTATATTTATCCTATATTGTATAGCTAATATCCACTTATAAGTGAATTATACCATGGGTGTCTTTCTGATTCTGGGTTACCTCACTCAGGATGATCTTTTCTAGTTCCTACCATTTTGTTTTGTTTTGTTTTACACTCAACAAACTGTAAATTCTTTGCGTTTTTTTAATATATAAATTACTTTTGTAGGATTAAATGATAAAGAAAAGTACCTTAGAAATTTAAGGTATTTAAAACAATCCAGCATAAGTAAGATTGAAAATGTGAAAAAACTTTTGGAACTGATGAGATAATAACAAACCATATTGTCAGTATGGTCAAAGAAGGACAAAAAAAAAAAAAAAAAAGGCATGCAACAGAAAATTGCAGGAAGTACAAAATGAAGCACTGCTTCTTAGAAAATATTAAAAAGATTCATAGTTTTCATCTCAAATAACCAGAAGAAGAGAGAACTCAATTTAATAAAATCTGAGATGAAAATAGGAATGTTTCAATAGATGCAAATGAAATTCAGAGGATCTTAAGGGGATAGTTTGAAAACATATATTCCAATAATGCGGAAGAATCTAGAAGTAAATGATAAGATTCTAGAAACATTATACCTAGCAAAATTAAATCAAGACAACATAAACAATACAAGGCAGATCTTATAACAAGAAATTTGATCAAAACAGCAATAGCCTCCCAACACAGAAAAGCCTAGGACTATCCTGTGTCACAGTTAACTGTACCAGCTGTTTATCAGGGGACTAATCAACATTCTTCCAAACACTTCATAAGTAGAAAGAGGATAAACAATATGAAAATCATGTTATTAAGCCTGTGTTGCCCTGATATCCAAACCAAATAAGGGTGCACCCAAAAGGAACAGTGTAATTCTCCATCAAACATTTTCCAAACAAACCCAAGAACACATTAAAAAATGATATCAGATGATATAATTGATTTCATTCCAGTGATTTAGTGATAGTGTAACATGAGTATAATACACCACATAAATAGACTCAAGGTTAGAAATTACAGAACCCTCAGAAAAAGGGCCTTCAGAAAACTGAATACTTTTTTCATGATAAAAACTTAGGAGATATATGTGAACATAACAGAGGCAAAGCTGTAAATTTTTAAACCAGAAATGAACAAAAGTGTCTACTCTCTCTACTCTTATAAAATATAAGGTGTAAAGTTTTAATTAAAGCCATAAGACAAGAAAAAAAAAAAACACCTCAAAATAGTTTGCAAATAGGAAAGGAAGAAATCAAATTATCTTTATTTGTGGATGATATTACCATGAACTTAATAGAATGTATAAGCTCAGAAAACTCTTAGATTTTATAAACATTTAAAGCACAATGCTAGGCCTGAAAATCAATATGGAAAAAAAAAAACCTACATCTTAATACACTAGTGAAATATTCACATTCATGATAACTTCCAACCAAAGGAAAACAGAACAACAACAAAAACAACAAACAGGAACAAGACTAGCCAAGACTAAGAAATGCCTCTGCGGACATGGAGAAAGGGGAACCCTCCTCCATGGCTGGTGGGAATGTAAAGGTACACAACCGCTTTGGAAGTCAATCTGGTGCTTTCCAAGACAATTAGGAATAGCGCTTCCTCAAGATCCAGCTATACCACTCCTAGGCATATATCCAAAAGACGTTCAAGTATACAACAAGGACATTTGCTCAACCATGTTTGTAGCAGCTCTATTTGTAATAGCCAGAATCTGGAAACGACCTATATGTCCCTCAACGGAGGAGTGGATACAGAAATTGTGGTACATTTACACAATGGAATACTACTCAGTAATTAAAAATATGGAAATCATGAAATTTGCAGGCAAATGATGGGGACTAGAAAAGATCATCTTGAGTGAGGTAACCAAGAAACAGAAAGACACAAATGGTATATACTCACTCATAAGTGGTTATAATATAGCATAAACATACTAAAATCTGTTTTTCTAAAGAAGCTGAATAACAAGGAAGACCCTAGGGAAGATGCTCAGTCCTCATTCAGAAAGGCAAATGCAATAGACATCTGAAGCAGGAGAAGACAGGGAACAGAACAGAAGACTACCACAGACTGCTTCTGAAAGACTCTACTGATCAGATATTGAAACAGAGGTTGAGACTCATAGCCAAACTTTGGGCAGAGTGCATGAAATTTTATGAAATAAGGGGGAGATAGAAAGACCTAGAGGGGACAGGAGCTCCAAAGGGAGACCAATAGAGCCAAAAAACAAAACAAAAATAAAAACAAACAAACAAAACAACCTGGGCCCTAGAGACTGTTACCTCAACCATGCATGGAGAGGACTTAAAACCCCTGCTCAGATGTAGCCCATAGGCTGCTCAGTTTCCAAGTGGGTTCCCTAGTAAGTGGAACAGTGGATGTCTGGTATGAACTCAGTGGCAGGCTCTGTGATCATCTGTGATCAACTCATCTCAGGGGTGTAGCCTTGCCAGTCCACAAAGGAAGAAGATGCAACCAGTCCTGATGAGACCTGATAAGCTAGGGTCAGAGAGAAGGGGAGGAGGACCTCCTCTATCAGTGGACTAGGGGAGCAGCATAGGAAGAGAAGATGGAGGGAGGGAGGGATTGAGAGTAGAAGAGGGAGGGGGCCACAGCTGGGATACAAAGTGAATGAACTGTAATAAATAATTAAAAATTTTAGAAAATGTACTGGTCACAACAACAATGTAAATAAAAAAGAATAAATGCCTTGTAAAACTGAAATTATGAAATGATAATACTATCCAAAGCGAGCCAGAAATTCACTTCAGTCCCTGACAAACTTCCAATGACTTTTTTCATAGAATAAGAAAGATACAACTATACAGAATTCACATGGCAGCATGAATGACTCTGAATAGCAAAAGTAGAAAGAACACCCCTAATGGCTGTATTGAGATAATTTTAAATCATACAACAAGGTCATAGTTCAAAAAACAATATGGTGTAGACGTCCTGTTAGACCAGCACCATTTGTTGAAGATGTTATCTTTTTTTCCATTGTATGGTTTTGACATCTTTGTCAAAGATCAGATGTCCATAAGCGTGTGTGTTGATTTCTGGGTCTTCAGTTCGATTCCATTGATCCACCATTCTGTTTCTATGCCAGTACTGTGCAGTTTTTATTATTGTTGCTCTATAGTACAGTTTGAGATCAGGGATGGAGCTACCTCCAGAAGATCTTTTATTGTTTAAGCGATTCTGGATTTCTTGTTATTCCATATGAAGTTAAGAGTTTTTCTTTCAAGGTCTGTAAAGAATTGTGTTGGTAATTTGATGGGAATAGATCCATACATATCACCCTGCACAAAACTAAAATCCAAGTGGATCAAAGACCTCAATATAAAAATGGACACACTAAGCCTTTTAGAAGAAAAAAGTGGGGAAGAATTTTGAACTCATTGGCACAGGTGACAACTTCTTGAACAGAACACCAACAGCACATGCTCTAAGATCAACAATCAATAAATCGGACCTCATGAAACTGAAAAGCTTCTGTAAAGCAAAGGACACTGTCATCAGAAAAAAACCACAATCTACAGATTGGGAAAGGGCCTTCACCAACCCTATGTCTGAAAGAGGGATAATATCCAGAATATATAAAGAGCTCAAGAAATTAAAAAGCAACAAATCAAGTAACCCAATTAAAAATGAGATAAAGAGCTAAACAGAATTCTCAAGAGAGGAACATCGAATGGCAGAGAAACACTTAAAGAAATGCTCAACATCCTTAGCCATCAGGGAATGCAAATCAAACGAGCCTGAGATTTCACCTTACACCCATCAGAATGGCTAAGTGACAACACATGCTGGAGAGAATGTGGAGAAAGAGGAACCCTCCTCCATTGCTGGTGGGAATGTAAACTTGTACAACCACTCTGCAAATCAATCTGTCACTTTCTCAGACAATTAGGAATAGTACTACTTCAAGATCCAACTATACCATTCCTAGGCATATATCCAAAAGATATCAAATATACAACAAGAAAATTTCCTCAACCATGTTCGTAGTAGCTTTATCTGTAATAGCCAGAAGCTCAAAACAACCCAGATGTCCCTCAGTTGAGGGATGGATACAGAAATTGTGGTACACAGAAATACTACTCAGCAATTAAAAACAAGGAAATCATGAAATTTGCAGGCAAATGGTGAGATCTAGAAATGATCATCCTGAGTGAGGTAGTCCAGAAGCAGAAAGAAACACATGGTATATACTCACTTATAAATGGATATTAGACATATAATATAGGATAATCATACTAAAATCTCTATGCCTAAGGGAGCTAATTAAGAAGGAGAACCCTGGTAAGATGCTCAATCTTTATTCAGAAAGACAAACAAGATGGACATCAGAAGAGGGAGAAAATAGGAAACAGGACAGGAGCCTATCATACAGGGCCTCTGAAAGGCTCTACCCAGTGGGGTATCAAAACATATGTTGAGATTCAAAGCCAAACTTTTTGCAGAATGCAAGGAATCTTATGAAAGAAGTGGGAAACAGAAAGACCCTGGAGGGAACAGGAGCTCCACAAAGAGAGCAACAGAATCAAAAAATATGGGCAGAGGAGTCTTTTCTGGGACTGATACTCAAAACAAGGACCATGCATAGAGATAACTTACAACCCCTGCACAGAAGTAGCCCATGGAAGCACATTGTCCAAGAGGGTTCCCCAATAATAGGAACAGGGACTGTCTCTGACATGAACTCATGGGTTTGCTCTTTGATCACCTCCACCTGAGGGGGGAGTAGCCTTCCCAGTCCACAGAGGAAGACAAAGAAGCCAGTCCTGATGAGACCTGATAGACTAGGGTCAGATGGAAAGGGAGGAGGACCTACCCTATCATTGGACTGGGGAAGGGGCATAGGAGAAAAGGGAGGGAGGGCAGGATTGGGAGGTGATAGGGAAGGGGCTACAGCTGGGGTACAAAGTGAATAAACTGTAATTCATAAAAATAATAAAAAAACTAAAAAAATCCCAATATGGTGAACAAAAAGATGTGTAGACCTATAAAGTTGTCCCAAAGTAAAAACTATGTATCAAAAATCTGATTTCTAACAGAAGCAGAAAACATATTTTGAAGAAAAGGTAGCCTCCTTAACAAATGATGCTGAGAAAAATTGGTAATCACATGTAGAAAAATATACAAAAATAAATTCCTTAGATCAAACACTTTAATGTAAAACTTACAACTTTATCATTTGTTGAGGAAACACATGCTAAACAGTTGAGGGAAGATATAAAGAAGGATGTCTTAGAAAGGGCTCTAAAACCTCAGTTAATAACAGCATGAAGTGGCAAATGGATTACATGTATTTCAAAAGCTGTGCACTGTAAAAATAATAATTATCATTGTAGAAGGAATATCCTGCATATTGTATGGATGTAGTATCTGTCAATAATAAATCTGATGGCCTACAGCTCAGTCAGGAAATAGGAGGTAGAACATCCAACAGCAGAAATAATTCTGTAATAAGAGCCAGTCACAGGAGAGTTTCTGGTAAGATGTGAGGAGGATAGGAAGCATGGCACCTGAGCCCAGGTAACTAGCCACATGGCACAATGTGAATTAGTTTAATGGGTTATTTTAAGTTATGAACTAATCAGAGAACACTCTAGCATATGGCCTGGGTATTTGTGAAATAATAATTGAGTCTCATGACTCATTATTTCAGGAGCTTGGGCAAGAGAGTTAAAAACAAGTTATACCATATGGCACACTGAACAAGAGGGTTAAATCTAAGCTTACAGCCTGAAAGGTGGTTTCCTAGCCAAGGAGCACAGAACCAAAGCCAAGAGTGCATTTCAGAGGCATGGAGCCTTTAAGTATATACTGCCACACCTAAGCCATTGGAGGCTTTGTTGTCTCTCTCAGACCAGAGTCTAAGGGCACATCAGCTGCTGCTTTCCCCAAGCACTGCACTGTTCTAGAAAATGATCAGAGAGAGCTAGGCTGTATGAGGAGAAATCCTCAGCCCAATTAGGGTCCACTTTGGCAGAAATAAGCGTCAACCAAAGAGGGGACAGAGGAAGTAGTTAGCTGAAAACCTGAGCCAGGGCTAACAACAGAGCAAGACACAACCGGAAAAGATACAACCAAGTGTCTGAACTGGCAAGGCATTGAGTTTGGAACACAATAAAAGAGAAGGGAAACTGGGTACAAAAAAATCATAGAAAAAAATATTTGGTTTGAAATTAGGAAAGGAAAGTCCTTTAATGAGAGAGTTAGAGATTAAAAAGAAAATATTTTCTGTGTTAAAAAATGGTAGACGCAATGATATAATGCATCCGGATTTCTTACAACTCTTTGTTGCTTGTCAGCATACAAATGGTCATTTTTTTCAATGATGATTACAGCTTTGTATACCTTCTTTAGGAGATATCAGAATAAGGCAGATTTAGAGGAAGAAGAAACTGAAAAATTAGATACTAGATTAGGGGCCATAGAACAGATGTTGGAAAAAAATCTTTGAATCAAGATAGGAAACCTTCATTGGAATCCAACCTACAACTTAAAATAACATCAAATGTGATAGTACCAGATGAGAAAAATCCACAAAAGCTGGAGAAATTAAGACAAGATAAAAAATTCAAGTGACAACATATGCTGGAGAGGTTGTGGAGAAGGGGAATCCTTCTCCACTGCTGGTGGGAATGTAAACTTGTACAACTACTCTGGAAATCAATCTGATGCTTTCTCAGACAACTAGGAATAGTGCTTCCTAAAGATCCACCCATACCACTCCTAGGCATATATCCAAAAGAGACTCAAGTACACAAAAAGGACATTTGCTCAACCATGTTTGTAGCAGCTTTATTTGTAATAGCCAGAAGCTGGAAAGAGCCCAGATGCCCCTCAACTGAAGAATGGATGCAGAAATTGTGGTACATCTACACAATGGAGTATTACTCTGCAATGAAAAATAAGGAAATCATGAAATTTGCAGGTAAATGGTGGGACCTGGAAAGGATCATCTTGAGTGAGTTGTCCCAGAAGCAAAAAGACACACACGGTATATACTCACTCATATAGACATACAACATAGGACAAACCCACTAAAATCTGTGCATCTAAAGAAACTAAGCAAGAGAGAGGACCCTAACTAAAACCCATCCTGAAATGCAAAGAGGATGGACATCAGTAGAAGAAGAAATCAGGGAACAACCTAGGAATCTGCTACAGAGGGCCTCTGAAATCCAGAAGAAGAAAACAGGAAACAAACTAGGAACCTACCACAGAGGGCCTCTGAAAGCCTCTGCCCTGCAGACTATCAAAGCAGATGCTGAGCCTGATGGACAACTGTCGGGCAGAGTGAATGGAATTTTATGTAAGAAGTGGGAAATAGTAAGAACTAGAGAGGACAGGGACTCCACAAGGAGAGCAACAGAACAAGAAAATTTGAACACAGGGAACTTCCCAGAGACTCATACTCCAACCAAGGACTATTCGTGGAGATAACCTAGAACCCCTGCACAGATGTAGCCCATGGCAGTTCAGTGTCCAAGTGGGTTACATAGTAATGGGAAGAGGGACTACCTCTGACATGAACTGATTGGCCTGCATTTTGATCACCTCCCCCTGAAGGGGGAGCAGCCTTACCAGGCCACAGTAGATGACAATACAGCTACTTTTGATGAGAACTGATAGACTAAGATCAGAAAGGAGAGGAAGACCTCCCCTATCAGTGGACTTGTGAGGGGCATGCATGCAGAATCGGGAGGGAGGGTGGGATTGGGAGGGGAGGAGGGAGGGGCTTATGGGGGGATACAAAATGAATAAAGTGTAATTAATAAAAAATAAAAAAGTTAAAAAAATACCAACTCATGCTAAATAAACAGGCTTCAGTTATAAACTAACATGGTCTGATGAGGTAGTACATTCATATTGTAAAGTATCAATTACTAGATGAACATCTGTGTTCTAAACGAAAAGCATAGATTATGTTTGATTCTGTCTTAGAACAATGTTATACAATAGATTATATACTTCATCTGGTAGAGTTTGGAGAATTAAGATATAACGTGTGTGTTGATGCATCATACTAGTGATGTACATTCACAATTCCAATGGGCTTCAGCCTTGAATTCTGAAAAGCATGATTTGGAGTTACACATTTATTAAAAATTGTGACTGTTTTAGAGGTGCCCTTGTGTGTTGGGCTGAAGATACTTCAGGATGTGTATCTATTGGAATGCAACCGTCTTTTGGACATCATGACATATAAATGTTACAGATATATCTTACAGTCCTATAGGCCAAGCAATTATGGAGAGAGCTGAAAGAAATTTAAGAGATTCTCATAGAACAATAATGGGATAAAGACTATCCTGGGGATAGATTAAATGGTGCCTTCTTGACTTTGAAGCTTTTTAAAGTTAGTGAGACAAGTAGCACAACTGTTAAAAAAAATACTGAATTTTAGAAAAGGCTGCTGAATTATATGAACCTATAAAGATCCTAATTCCAAAATGTAAGAAAGGAGGTATGTTATGTTGGAGAAGGGGCTTTTTGTTTATGTCAACAGGAAAAAAAAAATTATGGATTTCATCCAAACTGATATGAATCAGATTTGGCAGAGGGAGAGTCCCCTAAAGATCTTGGCTACACACACAAAGAAACAAATCAATACCAAATCAGATAATGTATATGCTGGTCCCACTACAGTAAAAACAAAATATCTAAGATTGTATTTATGGTTGTGAGCCTAGGTTTTAATGGCTGAGCCATCTCTCCAGCCTTATCAGTGGCTTTGGGAAAGGGCATGGGAGATAAGGGAGGAAGGATGGAGTTAGGAGGGGATGAGGTAGGGGGATACAGCAGGAATACAAAGTGAATAAACTGTAATTAATAAAAAGATAAATAAATAAAAGCTGAAAAATATCTAAGATTGCTGGAAATATAAATGTCTATGTGTAGGCAGCAAATCTTGTTGGCTGCAAAAAATCCTTAGGTTTTATCATGCCATTCTTATAACTGGCATAGATAAAAATTGGTATTAAAGTTTGGTATGCAATCCAGACTGGCTTAAAGAAGACAGATCTTTCACCTGCTCATACAAAGAACAGAAAATCATATTCAATTGATCCATGCACATTGCACATCCGATGTATATTATGTAATTGCAGAATTGTATGTTATTTGAGAGAACTTATATATTTACAAAACAAAAGGATAAACCACCAATAGAATGAAGACAGATGTGATGGGACTCATCCTCAAGGATGCTAAGACACATTTATTCCAGTATCTGCTATGTTCCAGCCTCAGACTGCTTTAGTTGCTTTTCAGTCAAAACTTGCTTCCAGGGTGCCTTCAAAGAAAACTGCTGATCCCTATTGGTCCAGCCTTTTGAACTGTTCCAAACAGGACTTGATTTAAGCCTGCATTTTCTCAGCATTTACAGTCTGGACAACAAATGTTATAGTTAGCTTTCTTAACAATTTTCCCAATTATCCTACACCCCAAATTAGCCGGAAGAAATCTTAAGAACAATGTCTCATTCCTTTAGGTTGGGGTGGTTAGATTTTTGTTGTTCTATTGGGTGATGGTGCTCATCATTATATAAAAGCTGAAAATAAAAAGGGGAAATTTAGGAATATCATATAGGAATATATAGAAATAATAAGAAAATGTGTAGATTTTTAATCTACTCTTATACCAATGAACATTTTTATAAACCAATAATCTTAAATTGACATAGAGTTTGTATATTGGTACAAATTTAGGTTTTCATTGGTATAAATTTTTTCACATTGATACCAAAATTAAAGTTAATTTTGTTGCAGCATAATTATGTTTCAACTCTTGTATAAGGTATTGGACCTATACAACTCATTTATAAATACAAGTTTTACTTCCAGTCATTTTAAAAGCTGCTATTACAAACTGGATAGAATGGTCACATTTTTTAAAAATGATTAATAGTTAGTCAACAAAAGTCATGGTCATGTTAATCAGTAGTCTACTCTATCACAAAATATATATCCTAGGGTGAACAGATAGTAAATAACTAGAAACAATTAATATTTGCCTATTTAGATATAATATAGTTAGATGGTAGATAGGTGATAGAGAGATTAGATAATGATTAACACTGTGTAAATGTATATAGGTAGATAGATGGTCTTCAGAAACCTTAGAGACCTAAAGATATAGCATTTAAAGTTTTTTTTATTATTATTTTAAGACTTTTCTGGCAATGAGACATGTCTGCTCCTGGCAGCACCACTTTTAACTTGAAAGAAGATGAGTGGCATAAAGAATCTCCATTAGAAGATGGCTTCAAATGTAGCAAGCTGGCCACGAGGCAAGAAGAAAATGCCCTGGCTTCACTGCAGACAGAATGGTGTCCAAAATGGGCAAAACATGAATGCAGGAAAGGTGACTGTCAAGCTCTGCCAAGACAGGGTAAGCAAGTCCTTCACAGCTCCTGCTTCACAAATATGTCTTCCAGATATACTGAAAGGCCAGAAGTCTGAAGATTGATGCTCCAAGATTATAGATAATTTTGGGTGACTATCCAAGCAGCCATATATTTGTTAATTATTAATATTGGAAGCTGCTTGCCTGCACTCCCTACGTACTTAGGTAATATAGGTTTCTTTCTCAAGTCTCTTATGAGGTTGAAGACTGAATAGTTATAGTCTTACAATTAAGTTGTTTAATATTTGAGATGTTTACAGGTCTAAGAAGATGTTTTTAGATTCGTAATGCAAGTAAGGATAGAAAATGATTTAGGTACAGAACATTGAGCTCACTAAGATAGGATATATAATATAATATAATACTTCTTTTAAATTTGACACACACATATGGACTAGATGTTATGAATGTAAATCTTACCTAATAGTTTTCATAATTTTTATTGGTATATATTAATTATTGAAAGAAAAGGAGCCTTTTATTAGACTAAACAGGAGCATTGTGTATTATATGGATGCAACACCTATCAATTAAAATTCTATGGCCTATGGCTGAGGCAGGAAATAGGTGAGATATCCATCAGGCAGAAGGGATTCTGGGATAGAGCCAGTTACATAAGATTTGCCAGGAGGACAGGATACAAGATACTCAAGGCTAGGAAAACAGCCAATTTTATATGTATGAGGGGATTAATATTTCACCAATGTAAAGAAGTCAAAAATATCGATCCCATTAATAGTAAGAAAATTAATTGGGCAGGGTTTTCAAAAGTAGAATTTCCAATCAATATATAGAAAAAAATCTACATCAGCATAACACATATTAAAATTCCAGCCAGAGTGGCTACAAATGCTAGTGAGGGTGGAGGGAAAATGAATCCTTCCTCTCTGCTGATAAGAATGAAGCTGATATTCACTATGGAAATAATATAAATATTCCCTCCAAAACTAAAAATAGAACTGCCCTAAGAGATATCTGGTCTATTCATGGATAAGTAAATGAAAATATTGAAGTCAAAATGCTATAGGAATTCAACACAGTAGATAAGGCATGAAATCATCAACAGATGAATGACTAAATAATTGTGGCATATGCAGACAATGGAATTTTATTTAGCTCTATCTTTCACGGACTCCAGAATTTATTATAAATCTATATCTTCTTTAATTAAAGTTTTTTTTTTCTCTTGAATTTTCATCTTTAGTTAATTTCAGAAAACATATCATCCACTTACTTTTGAAACAAAAAAACAACAGAGCCACTTAAGATTACAACTCTTCTATAAAGGATACATTTATACCATTCTAGCTGTAGAACTAGAAAGGTAAGCATAACTGAGAAATCATGGTTAGCTAAAATCTGAAGAAAATAGAAAAAAAGATCTGTGGATTGGCAAGGGAGGGCATATCTTGCTTTCATTTTACATGGACAAATGACTTCAATTCTGAGTTTCCCTTTGACCGCAGTCATTTTTTTTAATAGGACCATGTTGCTAAATTGCCTTTATCTTATTTAAAATTCCAGAATTTAAGCTTGTCTGTCTTTCCTCTATGAGTGCCACTAGACACCCAATTCTCTATCAGCTTGTGTCAAGAATACCCCTATGACACACTAAAATCTCTCTTCAGATTGATTTTTCTATTACTTTCCTCATTCATTTGGCCCCACATTACCCTTAATATGTCATCCTGGTGATTTTTATTATAGTAAATCAAAATCTAAAATTACTGTTTTTTTCCATTAATATCTGCTAATCTTAATTCAATAGTCTCTTACTTAATTTTATGTTGCTGTGATAAAACACCATGACCAAACAACTTGGGAAGAGAAGTGTTTATTTCATCTGACAACTCTCACATCAAACTCTATCACTGAGATAAATCAGAGCAGTAACTCAAGGAAAGATCCTGAAGATAAAAATCAAAGCCAATGCCATGGAGGACTGTTGCTTACTGGGATTTTCCTCATAGCCTGTCCAACCAGCTTTTTTTTTTTTTTTATAGATCCCAGCATTACAATGTCTACAGTGAGCTGGATATTCACACATCATTTACTAATTAAGAAACTGTACAAAAGACTTGCCTATTGGCTAATCTGATGGGGGCAAATCTTCAATTGAGATCACCTCTTACCAAATGACTCTATCATAAATCCAGTTACCATAAAACTAACCCAATCAAACAGACTCATTAGCATCCAAAATATTGCTTGGTGGACAATATGGAGTGACTGCTGAGTATTTTAAATGAATAAATGGATACAAGAATGTTATTTTTTAGCTCCTCTACTGAGAAGATGGACAATCTTTGATGATTGGAATCACTAGGAATTTAAGCCCTCTAATCTCCACTAGCTTATTCGGGTTTTTTTTTTTTTTTCGTTAGTGTTTCTACCATGTCTTCAGATAATTCTAATTTTCTATAATCCAAATGAGCTTGTTTGAATACCTCATTTTTGGCTTTCCCAACTTCTCTAATGTTGGTCTTATTGAACTTTTCTTCATAAATGAAAAGATTAAGTCAATTTTGTATATCTCCGTTTTCACTCAGACATCTTTTTAGCTCACGAGTCTAAAACAGTCTTTGTCTAGAGTGTTAGGATTGACATCATATGATCTGTGCATTACTTCCCCTACACCATTAATATGTTTATTAAAGGGTCTTGTTCTAATAACTTTATGTTAAAGTTTTGACATAAGATGTCCGTTATTCATGATGTATAGTTTTGGTTTTGTTCACCATGCCATGGGCTAAGAATTCTAACAAACTCTTCAGGAAAACTACATTGATAAAAGTTCTATGCTGGGGCTAGAATGGTGGCTCAGCGGGAAACAGTACTGGCCCCTCTTCAAAAGGACCCAGGTTTGATTCTCAGCACCAGTGTAGCAGTGACTCCATCCAAAGTGAAAAGACACCCATTTTGTTTCTCTGAGGCATCTCTGTGGGCACACAAGTGGTGCATAGACATACAGACATACATGCAGGCAAACATTATACACAGACGTAAAATTTAAATTAAAAACCTGCTTTCCTTTCCCAGTGGTCATTGCAGCCGCACTTTCCTCAATGCCTATTAATTACTTGAAGCATGAAATTAGTACCACTAATTACTGAGTTTAAAATTTTATTTAATTTTAGTTTAAATTTAACTTAGATTCAAAATTAAATATGTATTTAAGTATGTAATATTAAATACGTATCAAGCAACACAAATGTAGTCACTCTGACCACTCCTAAGAGCTATTACTTTGACCCATATAGTGATCTGTGTTTCTTTTCAGTGCCTGTGCATGTATCATGTTGTCTTGTCTGAAATCCCTTCTTTTCACCCCAAGACTCTTTCAGAAGATTGATTAGACACTTACTTTTCTCCTTTCAGAGCTGAGCTTAGTGAAACTTCACCCTCTTCCTGACCTATCCATCCAAAGTAGGAACCTCCTTACTCTTTGAGCACTTAAAATTTTTGCTTTCATCTATTGTCTTCTTTACAACACTAATTAAAACTAAATATTTATTTATTTTTATGCTTCAAAGTATAAGCTTAATGGAAGTATGACATACAAATATTTTGTAAATATGAACCCACATATTAATAGGTGAAAAATTTATGGTAAGAATTCAAAATTTATTTTGAAGAATTGAGTAAGCACACAATGTTTCTAATTTTAGTATACAAAATGTGTTGTGGGAATACAGCAGTAAAAAAAAATCTGCTTTAGGCAAAAGCAGCAGAAGGGTTTAATGAATATATTTTATGACAAGATAATGAGGAAAATGCTAAGCAGGAGAAGCATCCTCTGTAAAGGTACAGAGGCATGAAAAGGATGAACCAAGAAGGAACAGGAAAATTATTCAAGTGACAATACATGCTGAAGATGATGTGGAGAAAGGGAAACCTTCCTCCATTGTTGGTGGGAATATAAACTTGTACAACAACTTTGGAAATCAATCTGGCACTTTCTCAGGCAATTAGGAATAGAGCTTCCTCTAGATCGAGCTATACCACTCCTAGGCAAATATCCAAAATATGCTCAAGTACTCAACAAGGACATTTGTTCAACCATGTTCGTAGCAGCTTTATTCGTAATAGCCAGAAGCTGGAAACAATCCAAATGTCCTTCAACAGAGGAATGGATATAGAAATTGTGGTACATTTAAACAACAGAATAGTACTCAGCGATTAGAAACAAGGAAATCATGAAATTTGCAGGCAAATGGTGGGATCTAGAAAAGATCATCCTGAGTAAGGTATCGCAGAAGCAGAAAGACACACACGGTATATCACTTATAAGTAGATACTAGACATCTAATGTAGGATAAACATACTAAAATCTGTACACCTAAAGAAGCTAAGCAAGAGGGAGGACCGTGAGTAAGATGATCAGTCCTCATCAGAAAAACAAACAGGATGGACACTGGAAGAAGGAGAAAACAGGAAACAGGACAGGAGCCTACCACAGAGAGCTTCTGAAAGTCTCTATCCAGCAATGTATAAATGCAGATGCTGAGACTCATAGCCAACTTTTGGGCCGAATGAATGGAATCTTATGAAAGAAGAGGGAGATAGTAAGACCTAGAAAGGAGAGGAGCTTCACAAGGGGAGCAAAAGAAGCAAAATATCTGGGCACAGGGGTCTTTTCTGAGACTGATACTCCAACCAAGGACTATTCATAGATATAACATAGAACCCCTGCTCAGATAACCCATGGCAGCTCAGTGTCCAAGTGGGTGCCCTAGTAAGGGAAACAAGGACTGTCTTTGACATGAACTCAGTGGCTGTCTCTTTGATCACCTCCCCCTGAGGGGTAACAGCCTTGCCAGGCCACAGAGGAGAATAATGCAACCAGTCCTGATGAGACCTGATAAGCTAGAGTCAGATGGAAGGGGAGGAAGACTTCCCCTATCAGTGGACTTGGAGAGGGCATGGGAGGAGATAAAAGAGGGAGGGTGGAACTGGGAGGGAGTGAAGGAGGGAGCTGCAGCTGGGATACAAATGTAATAAACTGTCATTAATATAAAAATAAAAATTTAATTAAAAAATAAAATTTTATGTGACTGAAGAATTTGCTGTTTCTCCTCTTGAAAATGTCCTTTCCTTCTCATCAAAAAGAACTGTTTCTTTATAAGACAAAGACAGCCACCACATTGTTTGCTTAATACATCCTCCATTGCCTGATGTAATATCTCCCATCTGCTCATATTTCATATTTCTTGAATTTTTTTGTAAACTTACATTATATTTTGATAACTTTGTATTCATGTTCTACCAGATGGAACAACCTAGTCCTACTCCCCTCCCAAACAAAACAAAACCAACCAACCAAAAAAACCAACCAAACAAACACACCAAATACAACCCAAACAAACAAACAAAGAAACACAAAAATACACCTCACCATCCATTTTCCATTGTAGAAAACCATTCACAGACTACATATACTTTCTGAGCTCTCTGTCATCTCTTTCACTCAAGCCCCTGATTAGGTTTTCTTTCTGAAGCATATTTTCTGCACTTTTTTTTTTCTTCTCTATATAAAAACATTAATGTCCTTTTAAGGTCATTTGGGTACGTAAAATTTTATCTTGGGTTTTAATTTTACACTTTATTGTGATGGCTTTTGCTTTCACTGTACTGTAGCTCAAATGAACTATTCAATAAATATACCTTCCAGGCCAGAGATAGAGCTCCACTGGTAGGGTGCTAGCTTGGCATGCATGAAGCCTTTGGTTTGATTCCAACATTACATAAACCTTGCATGGTGGTGCATGACTGTAAGCCCAGTACCTGGGAGTTAGAGGCTGGGAGTCAGGATTTAACAGTTATCCTCAGCTGTATAGGCAGTTTGAGGCAAGCTTGGCACATATGAGGTCCTGTCTCAAAATAATATTAATAATTGACAGTAATAATAAAGATACACTTGATAAATAGTAAGAAATGACAAATGGGAAGAATGAGATGAGCCAAGGATTGGATTTGTAATTAAAAGCCAAAGCGGTTGTGAACATTTGGGGAATTTTACATGCTAGCTTAGGAAAGAGTGAAAAGGAATTTTAGGGAGGACAAAGCAAGGGCAGGCTATGAGACCCTTAGACAAAGTGGCTACATAGATAAAGGAAGCAAAAAATAAGCATAAAAATGAGTTATTTTCCTTTAATAGGTGTGACTTCCTTCCCTATCTCTTCTTACTGGTTTTAGTTTGAAATTGGTTTGTTAAATATTATAATAAATACACCTCCATGTTTCTTAGTTCCATTGGTTTGGAATCCTCTGTTCCATCCTTTTAGCCTACAGTGGTGACTGTTATTGGTTGTGAAGTGTGTTTCATAGAGGCAGCAAAAAGATTGGCCCCATTTTCTAATCCAATCTATTAAAAATTTGTGTTTTTTAGTATATTTAATAATTTATCTAATTGTGAAATTCATAGTGTTAATATTGAGAGTTATTATTGAGCAATGTTTATTAATTCCTGCTTTGTTTTCCCTGTTTTTTTTAATAACTTTTTTGGGTAACTTTTCTGGACCTTCAAACACTACAGGATATTGCCATTGCTCTTGTGTGCTTTACATAACATGACAGTAAGGCCCTATTTATTGCTGAAAATCCCACATACTCGAGTTATGAGCATGGAGAAATAAAGTGGCTCCAGTTCTGGAAACTTCATCCTTAATGGCTAGCTTTTAAAACCCTGGGATTGTTAGGTATGCTACCAAAGGAGAAAAAAATAATCATTAGTCTCTACAGTCCATGAACTGTGCAAACTACAATCACTTGCCTGGCAAGATAAACCCACTGTGCAACAGTGGCACGAATATTATGAGAACAACCAATCACTCTCTGACTGGAGTTGAGGCCTGCAGCAGAAGATGGAACCCACAATTGGCATAGTTAATGAAGCAAAGAACCTGTGGTCACTGCCCTGAGGGGAAAGCCTAGTATTATTCAGTTAAATGGCTTGTGCTAGCTAGTTTATGTCAATTTGACACAAACTAAAGTCATCTGGGAAGAGGGAACCTCCGTTGAGGAATTGCCTCTATTATTAAACTGCCTGTGGACATGCATGTGTAGCATTTTCTTGATCAATGATTGAGGTAGGAGGTGTTATCCCAGTTTAGTAAGTGCTGTACCTGGGCAGGTGGTCCTAGCCTATATAAAAAAGATGAATAAAACATGAGGATCAACCAAGTGTGCAGGCTTCCCTTATGACCTTTGTTTCACTTTGTGCCTCCAGATTCTTTCATTGAGTTCTTGTCCTGACTTTCCTCAGTGGTAGACTGTGACTTGGGTTATGCAAGCCAAATAAATTCTTCATTCCCCAAATTGTTCCTGATTATGGTATTTATCACAGAAAAAAAAGACAAACTAAGCTATGGATCCAGCATTAAAATGACCCATTATGATTTATTGCTATCCCCACAGATCAGTGGATTTCTCAACTCTCTTTACCCTTTCAGAAGATGGTTAGATGCAAGTAACTGGTCAGTGTTCAAGTAATATGACATAGGAGTGCTCAGTACTTGATGTTTCATCTATATGAAACCATTCCCCTCAATGCTCATGAAAATTTACAAAAAAGGTGAGGGAGATAGCAAGACTGCAAGAGGCAAAAGTGACAGATGACTTCCGGGAAAGAGTGTTTCCAGACACAAGGCCTATAAACATACAAAGTCACCAAAAGAGTGACGGAATGCACAAAGCCTGGGAAAACCAAATTCATACAAAAATCCCAGCATTGTGAGAGAAACAGAGGTATGCACATCATTACACTTTTAGTTGGGAAGCTATTGATATTTGACTGATGCTTAGAAATGTAGAGTTTATATACACTAATGGTGACTTCTGGTATATTGACTACTCTTTATGGTAGGCCCTATACCTAAGAGTTGTTAGCTAATACAAAGTGGAATTTACAAGTTTAAAAATGAGAGAGAGAGAGAGAGAACAGAGACAGAGAGACCGAGAGAGACAGAGACACAAAGAGAACAAGACTGAGAATGAGAAAGACAGAGAGAATGACACATACAGAAAATGACACAAAGAAAGAGAGACAGACAGACAGAGAGATTAAGTAAATTTGTAGACTGGGGATATCTGACAGGAGTTGTGGGAATGGATATGAATATGAGCAAAATACATTGCATAAAATTTTCAAAGGTTTTATAAAAATATTATTTAATAAGAAAAGAAAAACCCTAGGACAGAATTAAGAAATACTGGAAGGAAAAAAATCAATGAAATGATTCCTAATGGTACTGTTCTATAAACATAGATCAATGCCTAGTTCAGGAGTCATCAGAGAGGATGCCTCTGAACAATATTTGATACTCACAGGCCAACATTAAGTGAATAGAGTGCTCAGGTTAAAGCTGTCCATTGGTTCCCTCTCTTCTAAGTTCATGGAATCCCCTACTTGCAAGAGGGGGAGGAGGAATTATGGGAGACAGACACTGTGAAAACATGGCTAAGCAGGGCTCATGGGGTTCTCAGAGACTGAAGTAGCAACCTCAGAGCATGCAGGGGTCTGTGTTAAGTTATCTGCATGTATATTATGGTTGTTACCCTGTTGTTTTGCGGGACTTCTAATAGTGGAAGTAGGGGTGTCTCTGACCCTTTTGCCTACTCATGGGCTAGTTTTCCTTTTATTGGGTTGCCTCACCTAGCTTTAATGGGAGGGTGTGTGCCTGGTTTTATTGTATCTTTGTGCTGTGTTTGGGTGATATACCAGGGAGGCCTGTTTTTATTTATTTTTTTTTCTTGAGGGAAAGTGGGGTCAGGAATTGGGAGTGGATCTAGGAGAGAGGGAAGGTGGGGGTGAAACTCAAGGGATTGGAGGGAAGGGAAACTGTGGTCTGAACATTTTGTATGAGAGAAGAATAAATACTTCTTTTTTTAAAAAAGAAAGTGTCAAAAACTCATAACTTTGTATGTTAATTTTAAAACTAATAAAAATATTAATAAATTAAAAAAATAAATTTGAAGAAAAACCCTGAAGGGACTTCAGAGATCTTATGGATAATTCCTGTCATCAAAAGGCCACAAACATGACATTTCTGTTTTTAATTTTTATTTTTTTTCACAATTTATTCATTATAAATCCTGATTGAAGTCCGCTCCCTCATCCCCTCCCAATTCCACTCTCCCTCCTTCATCTCTTCCTATGCCCTTCTCCAAGTCCATTGATAGGGAAGGTCCTCCTCCCTTTCCCTCTGACCCTAGCCTATCAGGTCTCATCAGGACTGGCTGCATTGTCTTCCTTTGTGGCCTGATAAGGCTGCTCTCCCCTCAGGGGGAAGTTATTAAAGAACCAGACACTGAGTTTATGTCAGAGACAGTCCCTGTTCCCATTACTAGGGAACCCACTTGGAGACTGAGCTGACATTGGCTACATATGTGCAGGGGTTCTGGGTAATCTTCATGCATGGTCCTTGTTTGGAGTGTCAGTCTCAGAAAAGAGTCCTGTGCCCAGCTATTTTGGTTCTGTTGCTCTCCTTGTGGAGCTCCTGTCCTCTCCAGGTCTTTCTACCTCACCCTTCTTTCATAAGATTCCCTGCACTCTTTCCAATGTTTGGCTATGAGTCTCAGCGTCTGCTTGGTAGAGTCTTTCAGAGGCCCTCTGTGGTAGGCTCATATCCTGTTCTGTTTTCTCCTTCTTCCAGTGTCCATCCTGTGTGCCTTTCTAAGTGAGGATCATATTACCCAGTGTCCTTCTTGCTTAGCTTCTTTAGGTGTACAGATTTTAGTATCTTTTTCCTATATTATATCTAATGAAGCAAACACATGGCCTTCCCATTCTATTCAGCATTACCTCAGGACTATGATCTCTGCATTACAGTTTCAAGGGCCAGGCTACACACAGTTCAGATGGATCAAGGTATTGCTCAGGCTACTACTCCATAAAGTATAAGCAGTAGACTTCAGTTGCATCTGCATGGCACTGTCCCTGAAGGTATACATAACACAAGAGCTATTGGTACTTTGTGTAGAGTTTTAATAGTTTACTTGAGTCTCAAGAGAACCAAGTAGAGAACTGTTACTGGAGAGAAGCTGTAGCTTTCACAAGGATAATAATTCAGCAGCACTATGAGAGTGAGGACATCTTAATGTTTCACCAATTGAATAATGGCATTGAAGCAGGGCAATATTCCCAAGGTTAAAAAAAAAAAAGCTACAGGGATAAAAATGTCAGAACTGTTGAGTAGATCAATTGTCCCAAAGTGACAGGACAGGAAGCATTGCACCGAGACTTTGTTATGCAACCTCTGCGTTCCTGAGATACAGAACATGGAGATAAAAGGCATCATCAACCCTGCAACCATCTTGGATTTTGTACTTACATGAGGTTAGTTACATGTATTTTTTTAGACTATTTTACCCCATTGGGATACGAATGTCGATCTTATGTCCCATTATTATATTCTGAAATTGGATTAACTTGATTTCACAGGCTTATAGCTGGAAAGGAATCTACTCCAGAAAGTTACGACATGAGTGTCATCCAAGGTGGATTCAGATGAAACTTTGGTTTTCTGAGTTGATGCTGTAATAAGTTAAGGTTTCAGGGACATCTGCGGTACAATGCCTCTACTCGCAGTGTAAGGACATACATTTTGAGATCAGGAGTATATTTCTATGATTTGAATGTATTTTTTCATGTTCTGAATTTAATACCAAGTGAAATAGGGAAGATAGGTGCTGATAAGAGTTGGCTTGATCATGACGGCTGTGTTGTCATGAATGGTTCAATGTCAGCGACTTTAGTCAGTGGTTTATCATGGCAACAGAGATGCCAACTAGAATATCAACTCACACTCACTGTGTGTTCTGCACTGTATAAAAGAGAAGAAAAACAGGAAAGTAATTTAAAGGCACTTAAACTTTTTTTCCTGAACATGAAAGAACAGAAGTACATGTAAGTGACCATTCCACAGATTTATGAGTTTTAACATGCAATATAGATTTCTATAATGTTTTAATTCTTTTTTGCTGTTAAAAACACTTTTAACACTTTACTGGCATAAAGCATAGGAGACCACATTCTGTCTATAAAAAAGCATACATGCAAGAAGAACTGCAATATTTTCTTTTTTTAATTACATTTGTATTTTTATATTAATTACAGTTCATTCACTTTATCCCAGTCGTAGCCCCCTCTATCCCTCCCTCCCAACCCCATCCTCTATTCCTAATCTCTTCCCATTACCCTCTCCAAGTCCACTGATAGGGGAGGTCCTCCTCCTTTTCCATCTGACCCTAGTCTATCAGGTCACATCAAGATTGGCTGTATTGTCCTCCTCTGTGGCCTGGCACAATTTAGTACAGAGTTGCTGAATAGAAATGGCCACCTGGTCATAGATTAGCTTGGTAGAAATGTTAAGTTTATTCAATAGTCCCCTTTCCCCCCTACTGTCTCTTTCAAACAATTCTGAATATGTATCCTCTGAAATAGCCTTCCATTGGCTAACAATTATTGTTCATAATCTGCTGTGTGAAACTATTTCTGGGGAGACTTGGACAAATGCCTATTCAGCCTAGACATGAAGCCAGTGGCAGGCCAAAGTGCGGACACCACTGAAGTCCAACTTGTCAGACCAATGAGTTCAATGATGAGTTACTTACAAACAATGAGTTCCTTACAGAAATGTGTGTAAGGGGTTGCTTATAGGAAGAGAAATGATTCAAAGAAAACTGCATCATTAAAGTTCACACCAGCATGGTTGACATCTAACAAAAGTAGAAAACTTGAATCACAGGACACAACCTGCAGGCAGCTCAACATGGTGGATGCTGTCTCAGGTAGCTCGAGTTGTTTGAGGCTTTTCCAGGAAATGTAGCTGATCTCTGCTTCTTTTAGGCGGCTTGTCTGGTACACTTCTTCCAGGAAGCATGTTGAGGCTACCGTCTGTCTTTCGGCATTCCTTATTGCTTATATATGCTTGGAAGAGAGGCACCTATTGTATCCAATCAATTCAGTGACTTTCTAAAGCTATTGAGTTTTTATTTTCTGAGTTTAATGAATTTTCATGCAGGGTGGAATGTTTCATGTCCCCTTAAAACATTCTATTGTTTTACCTGCCCCCTCCTAATGTTCTGCGTTTTAATGAGCTTCCCTCTAAGATGGAAGGCTTTAATTTTGGAGGAAACTCTCCACGAGGGGAGCCCATCCATCTTCCCAGTCCATACATCTACTAAATGAATGGGCTAGAAAATTTTAGGAGATCAGATCTTCTCTTATTTGACCCTTTCAACAGGAAGGGTCATAAGTAGAATCAGAAGATTTATGTTCCAGTCAACTGAAGTATAATGATTAGAAAACACACACACACACCACACACACACTTTTATTATGACACTTCCATTCCATGAATAACTTCTAATTTTCTAAGTTAGCCAGCAACCTATCTTTCTCTTGTATTTGTTGAACTATTACATATCGTAAGTGCTATGATGTTAGGAGACAACACCACCAATAGTGGTGGAAAATTCTGTGAATTGGAAGTGAGTCTAGAAAATTACTGTATTTTTTATTACTAGTTGGATCAATAAGAACTTCTAACGTCCTTTATTTTTTTAGATGGAATCAGGGTTTGGGTGCCATGGCTCTGCCAGTAAAGGCACACTTGCTGTGAAATGCCAATGACTCCAAGTTTGGTCTCTGGAACCCACAAAAGGAGAGAATAATTCCATAAAGTTGTTTTACGACCTCCACCTGTGAATCTTCGTGCACACACACATGCCTGTGCATGTAAACACATGTGCATGCGCACACAACACAATGATAATAAAACAATTAAAAAAATAACAATTTGGAGGCAATACACAACAAACCCTGATTACAGTGCATCTCTTTTCTCAGTTCCAAGAGAGGAAAGTAGATGGGGATCCAGAACTAGGGTAACATGATGAACAGCTCAACTTCAATATTGTTGTCTATGCTGCCATTTTCATTATGGTTTATCTGGCCACAGTGGAGATGATGAGGTAGAGGGTAGGAAAACAAGATGTGCACTTCAATAGGTCAAAGATAACAAAGAAATGTATCTTCAATATTCAAGATGAGTAATGTAACAAACACAATGTCTGGAAATCCATGGTTAATCTAAGCGGATATTTTCTAAATGACTAAAGTCATGCTGTAAGTACATTGTTTGTCTGTTTGTTTGTTTTTTGTTTTGCCTGGAACTCTTCCTGCAATGTATAGAGAAGATACAAAACTCCCATGGAGCACTAAGAAGAGGCTTTTGGTCCTTTTATTTGTGTAGGTATGTCAAGAATGCAACCAAGGACCATGTATGAATGTAACCTAGAACCTCTGCTCAGATGTAGCCTGTGGTAGCTCAGTAACCAATTGGTTTCCCATAGTGAGGGGAACAAGGACTGTTTCTAACAGGAACTCAATGACTGGCTCTTTGGCCTCCCCACCCCCCAAGGGAGGAGCAGTCCTGTTAGGCCACGGAAAGGGCTTTGCAGCCAGTCCTGAAGATACCTGATAAAACAGGATCAGATGAATGGGGAGGAGGTCCCCCCTATCAGTGGACTTGGCAAGGGGCACGGTGGAGATGAGGGAGGGAGGGAAGGACTGGGAGGGAATGAGGGATCGGGACACGGCTGGGATACAGAGTTAATAAAATGTAACTGATAAGAAAAAAATAAAATTAATAAAAAAAAAAGAATGCAGATGCCTATGGAACCCAGGGGCATCTGATTCCCTTCCTACTGAGAACAGAGAACCAAATTGAGTCCTTTTGCATGAGCAGTGTAGGGTTTTCTTGGCTGATCTGTTTCCAGACGAGGGCTTTTCTATCTTAAGGCGAAAGCACTTATTAATAACAGGATGAAGTGTGCATATGTGTAACCCGTGCTCCCCTCCTTGAACTTCAGTGTAAACTGTATTTGTTGGGAAAAGGTTGGGAGGAAGTCAACAAAGAAGAAGATATTGTTAATGACTCACTATTGTTCAGGGAATAAGGACCTCTTGACCTCATCTTGGATTTGTGAGTCTGGAAATAGCCAGCTTCAAGTGAAATTAATACAAATTTGTTTTTTTCAGTTTTCCTCAGAAGCTTTTGTTTTATGTGTACGAGAGAGTATGAGAGAGTCTACTTGGTTCCTTGCCAGAGGGGGCATCTAAAAGAAATGAAATGGCTCTTCAATGAAGCTACAGAGTTGTCAATCCAAACATACCCAACTCCCACGATACCTGAGGTAAACGAGGCTGGGTACATCAGACTCAACCACAGGGCGTCACACAAGTTGGAAGAGATCGCTATGGTTCTGATGATCACTCCACACAAGCAAGTACAGGCTGGGATGTCGGCTGGTAGGTACTCCGTGCATAGAGGGAGAAAGGTACCTGTGTAAGACTGAAAGATCCTGCCGGCATCTTCGTCAAGAATATCTATGCTTCTGTGGTGGTGGCACAAACATCTACGTAGTTCCTTAAGTGAGAAATTTCAGGGTTGGGGATAACATATAGGAGAAATAAGAAAGAGAAAGTATTTAAAGAAACAATAAATAATAACATAAATAATACGATAAAATAACCAAGACATTTCACAAAACACTATTCTAAGCAGACTAAATTAATTTTAAAATGCTTCATGCTGTCTACATTGTCAAATCATGTATAGTTGCTATTTCACATATGTGCAATGTTGGATACATTAGTATTGCATTAAAAGACTTCACAAACTCTACATAGAAGTAAATGTTCTTCAGGTAACCATAATATCAAATGGAAGATCCTAAAAGAAAAAAGGCAGCATTAATAATAACTGATGGACAATATGTATAAATTAGGCTTGTCTCATGCCACAATGAATGCAGTCTACAGGACAGAGTCAAATTCTTTTTTTTTTTTTTTTCTGGCTGTGTGAATAAGATAACAGGATATGGAACCTAGCTAGGATCTCCACTTTCTCAGCAAGTGGTCTTCAGTAAGCCAGATCTGCTTCATATTCTATTTCAGGTGGATAATTTTCTATGACTGAGATAGGAAGTGAAATGTAAGAAATCTTTTAAAATAATATAATCATTTTCTTATAAGAGAATATGTCTGTGGGGCCACCATATATCATAGACTTTGTACTAACAGCACTGACATTTTTCTGTGTAAGACGTCCATAGAAATCTAATGGGTGCAATTTGCCTAAAAATTGAGGAAGAGAAGACTTTTGAGAGGGAAAGAAATAATTTATAAAACTGTAACATAGTGCCTGAAAACTGGGTTGAAGGAGGGGAAAGTGGATAGACATTTCCCCCAGAGGGAAGGTTAGTGGTGATGGGAATTTTGAACTTCATTTGACCTGTCTTTGCTGCCATGGGTAGAGTTCCATATTTAATATTCTCAATCTTGTAAAATCTGGATGGGTACTTGAGTGTAGTTTTGATATATTGCAGGGAGGGAATAAGGGCACTGGGCATTGGGGATACTTTAGTTGAAGAATGAAATCAAAGTATAAAGAAAATGATTCAGGAAACCCTGAAGCTAAGGAAGACCTAAGGAGGAGGAATATCCAGGAATTAGAGAATAATGCAGCCCAGGAACACAAGCCTTCTATAAATTAAGGCACTGTTAAGTAGGGAGTAGGAATGGCTTCACACACACACACACACACACACACACACACACACACACACACACACGTGCGTACACACACACACACACATATGTATATCTATATATTAAAAGAAAGGTTGATTATGGAAAGTTAAAACTATCTGGCCCACAGAAATGAAGTAAAATACATTTTGTCTGCCACTATACATTAAAACACAGTATCAGTGGCCAGTCAATAACATTTATTAAGTGAGTAATCATTACAATAGCAGACTATCTTATTCTGGGCAATGGAAGTGTTGATCACAGAAATTTAGTTAATTCTATAGTAAACAAAAACAAATAAGAAAGAAATTCAAATTAGTGTTTTCTCAGCTATTGAAAAGTCTTTTCCTTCTCGTGTGTTAACTATAAATAAATAATTCCAGTTCTCTGCCCTCGAGTTTTGTTTATTATTATTAAATAGCTTACAGACAGTGGCATAGATTTATACCTATTGGTTATTTAAACTTTGTGAAATGCATTCAGCTCTCAGGAGAAAATGCGCTGAATACATATAACATAATAATAAAATAATAATATGCCCAAGGATAAACTGTGTGCCTATGCTTTCATACCGAGAGCATCATGGGTGTTCTTCAGTACAGGTTGTTTGTAAATGAGGCTCCCAGCTGTTGCTGAGAGACTCGGGCAGGAGACAGGAGCAAATGGGCGATAATAATCCTGATTATAATAGAAGACTGTTTCTCTGGTGAACCAGGGTGAGTTACATTCTCCCTAGGAATAAACTGCTCAGTCAGTGGCTCCTACCAAGTACAGTGTGCTAAATTACCTCTTTCCAGGTACTAAATGACACCTTGATGCCTTGGAAAAATTAATGGATGAAAGGTTTACCCCGCAAGCATTTTATTTCCTGTGAGCCAACACAGAATTCTGACCAATTAAGTTCTGGAGGGCAGCGTTAGTTCTAGACAGAACAGTTTGGAGGTGGAGAGTTGTGGAAGCAATGCAGAAACTAGTCCCCATTGCACAGTAAAGACAGGACTTTTCACTTGGGGAAAGCGTTCATTAACAGCAGATGTATTTCCCTCGGGGGCCGATGAGGAGGGTGAAAAGGGCGAGAGTCACTATTCAAATCACAAAATACATTAGCATACAATTTTATTTACCTTTATCTACAGTGATTAAGTATCTCTTAGTTTCTTTTTCAAAAATGTGAAATTGTGCGGCCTATCAGAGGGTTGATGATAATTCAAGCAGTTTTCACAAAAGGCCAAAGCCAACAACAACAACCAAAAGGAAAAAAAAAATACTTCTTTGTTTAGAGATATATGCTTGGTATTGAATGTCTTATATATTCATCAGAATCACACAGAAGTCCAATGTGTGGACTGAAGGAGTTATTGGATTTTAAGTGAAGGTTTTTTTTTTTGTTGTTGTTGTTATTATTCTTTAAACAGAGAAAGCCAAAATGCTATTTTGTTTAGTTTTATCTAATTATTTCTCAGGCTTCATGCTACAGTTGGTGAAATTAAATAATAAAATTACATTAATGAATTTCAGAGAAGAGCTTGCTCTGGAAGACTCCAGTCTTGTGTTCTCTGAGGAAAAAATAAATAAATAAAGGTATATATATTTGTCTCAAAATGTTTACAAGGCCTTTGGGGGAAGTACAAGTGTAAACCATACAGATATTTTAGCAGTAATTGTTACAGGCTGCCTAGTTAGGTGATGTTGTTATTACCACCTTTATAAGGCATTTCTTGGAGAGACAAAAGATTAGAAGTGAATGTGTGGGGAAAAAAATTCCAACACCATTACAGCATAAAAAAATTTGCTTCTTTTCCCTGTTTCTTTTTTTCCCTGAAGCAATGTTCTCTGCACATTTTAAGAATCTTTTTGAATAATTTTGAGTGAATTACACATGAGAAGAAGAGAAAGTTTGTCATAATTTCTTCTAAGGAGAATAATGATTTGCTCTTAGAAATTCTAAGATCACTTGAGACTCAGGCACGACCTCCAAAGTTCTCATCACGGAGAGAGTTCCTGGTGTGGCTAGTAGAGCTCACATAGGGCAAGAGGTGTTGACTTCAGCTGCCACAGGACAGAGATAAGGACAGCTGAGAGAGACAGAAAAGGGCTGCAGCCAATAGGATGGGAGATGTGTGTGTGTGATGTGAGTTTCCCTTATGCCTTTAATTGTTGGTAAAACAAAACAAACAAAAAAAAACCTTAGAAAATAATGGAAGGTAGTATATGAGAGCTGCCTTTCAGTAGAGGGAGATCTCTTGAGAGATGAATGCAGACCTGACTACAGAGATGACTGGAGAGTTGAGATTCAAATTGAAATTCATATCAGACAATAGGACTAGATCAGCTTATGTATTCAGATTTTTTGAGAAGTTTGGCAGTTGCATGTAATTTTAAAACTTAGTATGAATTATTTTAGGAGATTCCAGTTTGCAGCATATAGGACTAGATTTGAATGGAGGATGATCTTACTACTTACATATGTTTAAACTTTGATTTGAAAAATTTTATGTGATTGATATATATGTAGAGAGAGAGAGTTCATGCCCAGCTTAATAGTCAATAAACATTTCAGATGATAATGATTAAGGTGTTGTTGTTGTTGTTGTTGATGATGATGATGATGATGATGAATGTGCTCAATGTAGCAGCTAATAGGTAGCAGGATATAAGAAAGTCGTAACAACTCACTGGTACTATAAGTATTCAGTAGTGTAGCATATTGTGATTAAAATTGTAAGAAACTTTAAGTATGATCAAAAATTTCCCTCCCCATAGCTTTAGATTAGCAGAATTATTCGTACTAGAATGGAACTCATTAGAAAGAGAGGTTGTATCCTTAGCATTATGTGTACATTTCCAGAAAGACCTGGAGAGTCCTCAGTAGACTGAAGTCAAATGATGATTTCACTCATAAAGGATTCCCAACGCAGGTTTGTTTGATTTTAGTGATAATATGCATGAGGATTTTTTTTTTGTACATTCAGGTTTTAATTTTTCATAAAAATTCCCTGGCACTAGATGATGATAAATCCTTAAAGACCTCTTATTTTCAGAGAGGTAAAAATATGCCTGCTTTTGAACATTGGCACAAATACACTAGTTTAGGTTCCTTGGGGCTGAATATTTGTAAAACAACATTGAAGAAAGAAAAGTTGACTATTTGAAATAATATTACAGGCTCCATACATAATCCTTGGGGTAAAGAAGTTAACAATAAGAACATACAAAGCATCTTATTATAAGTGGTAGTTTTCCTTTAAATTTCAGTTTTGACAGACAATATCCCATCTTCAAGAGAAGTAGTTTTGTCAAAAACAAAGTTACTGAGATTGTTCAAAAAAAGGAGTGCTGGTTGAACATCTCACTGATGACCAGGCCACAGAAGATGACAATGCAGCCACTCCTGATGAGATCTGATAGACTAAGATCAGAAGGAAGGAGAGGAGGACCTCCCCTATCAATGGACTTGGGGAGGAGGGCTTGCGTGGAAAAGGGGATGGGAAGGTGAGATTAGGAGGGGAGGAGGGAAGGGTTTATGGGGGGATACAAAATGAATAAAGTGTAATTAATAAAAATTAAAAGAAAAAAGAAAAAAAAAAAACATCTCACTGATGTGAATTTCCCAGCTTGGGCTCTAGCAGGTTAGCCCATGATGGAAGAGTGTACATATGGAATTCTCTACCCATGATGCTTTTCTTAGTTAGAGATATCTTACCTATTTAAGGCACTGGTTAATTGAAAGAAACTATCCACTATACCTTTATAATAATTAATATAATATCTAGCTTCCCTTGATTCTTACATATGCTTCAGAGATATAGATTTATCCCACTTTATGTATATATAATCAGGTGTAACTGTGACAAGAATATTTTTTTCTACTTGACAAAAAAAAATTCTGTTTCTAGAACACTCAGATTTCTAATGTAGTTTCCTTCTATTTGCTGCATTCTAGTTTTCCTCTCTATCTTTATTTAAAATTTTTCTAACACAAAATTTCATGCCAGATTTTTTTTTTCTTCTTGAACGCTAGAAGAAATCATTTCAAGTTTCAAGACTGTGAAAATTGACTATGCCTGACTTTTCCCAAAATGACTCGCAATGCTTTTAGCCAGGCAGATTCTAGGACTAGCTAGTTTGTGATCAAAACTTACAGATGGTACTTACTGAAGACTAGCCAGTAGGGCATTTTTGAGAATGTCAAGATTAAAAGAAAAAAAAAGTAAAAAAATAAAACCAATAACCTATAATTAAAGGTTATTTTGGGGGAAAGCCAAAGTTCCGATCAGTATAACCCTGAGCTAGACAATTTATATAAAAAAGATTTTTTGACAAATTAATTGTTGACAAATATCTTGCAACCTGAATATGTCTCTTGCAAATAATTGAATTTCTAGTCCTTTCATTGCAGACACCTAGCTTTCAGGTGATATCAGTTGAGGTTGTTATGTATCATGCTGACTTTTCTGGAGCATTGGAGGCTATTTCACAGTTGTCAGCATTGTGTAACTACTTTTATTTTTCTGTCACCAGTTACTGAAGCTCATTTCTGCAAGCTGATATCTTCATGCCAAACCCACATAATATTCAATTGCCACAACATGGAGGCTATGTGATGATAAGGCCATGATGAAGTGATGAGCTCTTTACCCCTTAACAATGTACAAGTGGAAATTGTATGCACTGAAGCAAAAGTAGCAAAATAATAAATATCTATAGTTTAATTTTCAGGCATCACTGCTCATGGCATAAAATAAATAACAGTTTGAAGTAATAGAGTAGTTAAAGGGGTGGGCTATTGGCTTGAAGAAGGGAATTAATATCCATGATTAAAATTGCATGTATCACTGCCAAGGGCTGTGAAAATATGTCTGTTGTATGACTGTCTGTTTCAGGGCCAGGGGAAGAACATTTGCAATTTAAAAATAATGACTCTCTTTTATTATATAAAACAAACCAAAGCCCTCACTCCAAATGATACTAACAGGAAATAAATTCCACCCATGTCTGTGTCAAAAACGATCAATGTTAATTATACATGTATTTTTTATGGACTATTAAGTACTTTAAAAGTCTTTACTTAAAGAACTCTTCCAGCTGATCTAATCATGCATTTCTACAGGGTCAGATTTCATATTCTTCATGAATTTCTGTAAATTCCAGATCATAATTTTATGACCTGTGAGTAATGACTGCTTCTTTAAATTTATGCTTGTAATTTGAGTTTATACGCTTTGATAACAATACTGAACTTACCCTGTTGCTAGGAACAGTCTCCAAGTGTATTTTCACTATTATGAATTGACAGTGTTAGCTTTTGTAACTAACAATTATGTACAACCTTAATCTGCAACATGTAGTTTAGTGAAGGGCAGATTGTGTTACAATAAACTTGATGCTTTTTTGGACTGAGAATGTGTCTGCCTTTTATAATATCCACCACAGGATTCATTTGCTAGTGCACCCCCAATATTCATGGTTGCTATGTCTGACAAGCATTTCTGTCAGGCATTTGATTAAAAAAAGACTCCAAACAAGGACTAATGTGCAATTGGAAGAACATGTGAAAAGAAACACTAAATGTTTATTATTTTTCTTAGAATTCTTATTTTAAGAACACTGTCAATTTACCAAGAAGAGATACTCTCAAGTGTTAAAGCTTCTTACATGTGATCTTTTATTGGCTGGGGCACATCTAAAATAGACTAATTTTCTTTCTATCAAAACCAAATACTTTCTCTCTTATTCTGTCTGTCTCTCTCTGGGTCTCTTTCTCTATCACACACACCTTTTCCCCAGGCTCAGGATCGTGCTTTTTGTTTTTACTCTCTGGTCTTGAAGATGAGAGCTGTACCTTTTGTTTAGCTTAAAACTGAGTATTTGGTCTGCACTCAACAAATAATAAGTCATAATGACAAGTACCAAATCCAATTTGAAACCATAAGGGGGAAATGTAAGTGGTCCCAAATGCCAGTGTTCTGTGAGTTAATTCCATCTGTGGAGGAACTGCGATCCCAGATTTTTATGTTCATGAAATAATTCAAATGATTCTCTTCTATTTTTAACTTCTGGATGGGCCAAAGAGATTTTTCACACTGAAGATTACAGCCATGGATTTCACCAAGCTGAAGAAACAAGCTTTAATGTGATGATCCACACAAGACTAAACTTGATGAGAATGTAGGGTGTTGCTATGGCAATTCTATTCATTGGAACTTTTCTCTGTTGGCTTCACCCTGACATTACAGTCTAAAGAATCCCATGGAAAGGTGCATTGTAGTGAACAAATGTAAAGCCATGGAGGTGGATTTGACCATCTTTCCATCTGCAGAAGAATTTGTTATCCTGTCCTGAAGCCATCCCAACTTGATCGGGGGTCAGGATGCAAAGATGCCATCCTGAGACTTCTTTGAAACCCTGGGTTCTTTGTTTGGCTTGACTGGGGAGTGTGTAATGCCCGGATTATCACTAGACTTGCTGTGTGAAGAATGCTTGGGGTGAACTGAAACTAAGAAGGCCTTGCCTCTTGAGAAAATAAAGATATGTTTGGTTGTGCTATAGTGATTACTTTTCAGCAGAAATATACTGCATTAGAAACTCATTTAAACTGAAGGGTAGATAGAAAGTGAATACCAAATTTGAATGTCTCTGCTGAAGAGGAACACGAAGAGACGATAGTCAGCCTTATGTTAGTGATTTGCACAGGGAAAGTCATCTCAGTTGTTCCTGTATCCTGCATTGGGCCCTGGAAACATTTTCTGATTAATCTCAAACTCTTTCTAATCAGCTCCATAAAGAAGACAACTATTATCAAATTTATGTTGCACCTCGTTCAGAGAGAAATCTTCAGAAAGCTAAGGTTAATCAGCTTCTAAGAAGGAAATCTGAGAGATGAGTCCTGAACCAATATTTCAGTGTGATCAGGCAGCCTGTGAAGAGTTCTTCAGCTTGTAAACAAAGTCTAGCACAAAGGCATTTGAGGCATTGCTCTTTGAAAAAGTTTAAAGTAGTCCTTTTGGGACCCTGGTTATTTACTGGGAGAATTATTGTGAGGTAGAAGACCTTCTCCAGTCTGGCTTCTGGTCTTGCCAAGCAGTCTCTCTTTTTTGCAATATCGATGCTCTTTATATTATCCATTATGCTCTTAGAGAACTGCGTAAGCCCTCAGGCAGAGCCATACTTTTAGATTTTCAGCCTTCAAAATTGTAAGGCAAACAAGGGTCTCTTCGTTAGTGTTTCCAGCCTCAGTATTTTTGTTTTAACAACAGAAAACAGACTAATATAATAATCATGTATATATAGCTATGTACACACCACGTAGAGTTAGCTGAGTGTGTTTCATTAAATAAGCCTTTAATTTCATCACAAATTGTCAAATATTCATCCACTTACCAACTTACAAAAGTTAGATTTGGTTGTGTGTGTGTGTGTGTGGCAGGAAACAAACCATTAAAATATCATCTGGGGCAAAGAAATCAAAGAAATGGTGTTACCCTATATATTTTTCTAAAGAAATAAAATATATTATAGTCATATAGTGAAGAAAAAAACGAATGTAATGTATTTTTCAGTTTGGCATGCCCAATATACACCTCTTAGGTAAGAAAGAAAACAACATAAATATCAAAAGAGCAACTGTGTGATATACATCTGAATTCTAAAACTCATGTTGTCAACAAAGTGTGATGCGGCTAGGGGTGGAGTACATGAGCATGAACCTCCCCTGAGAGCGGTAAGGAGAGTGCTGTGCACAGCTGAGCTCCAGCTCTCAAGAAACATGAGAGCAGGCATCAGCATAAGAGCACAGAGTGCCCAGCCCAGAGCTCCTGTCCCTTGAGTCAGGAAATGGATGCACTCTGGGAATATAAGAGAGAGCACTTCTTCCCTGCTCTTTTGGAAAATCTCTCAGTGTTCCCTTTAGGGAACACTTGCTTGAAGACACACTGAAAAACTTTGTTTCACGATAGTCTTAATTATGGAAAAACAAACAACTGTGTGTTTATATGGTTTTGAGATAATGATAATGTATACCTTCACATCCATTTGCACATATGAATAGAGAAACATACACATGTAAATGTGATTTCTGTGTAAAATATAAATGTTTGTATATTTTATAAGCTATATTTAGACAAAACATTTAAATTCTTTATGTGAAAGTTATAAATACATACATTGCAAAATATATGAATCTTTTAGTGTGTATGTTTATGTGTGTATGTAAAACAAAGAAGTAAAATAATATATAAACAATGACTCACTGTGAGTTAGAGTAAAGCAAACCTAATTTTCTTCTTATTTATTTATTTGGCATATAATGTAATTCATTATTATGTAGACTTGTATTAAATAGGCTTATGGAGTTCAGACTGGCACTGAACTTTTATGTAGTCAGCATTAATACTGCTGACACTGATCACCCTGCCTCCAGCTCTTGAATGTGAGAAGTACAGGCTTAGGATGTCATGCCTTCTATAAGCAATGCTGGGGACTGAACCCAGGGCTTTGGGCATGCTACACAAGTAGTCTGCCAACTGAGCCTCATCCCCAGCCCTCCCAATTTTCAACTTAGCAGTTATTTATAAGTTTCAAAAGCCACATATCAAAAATATTGCTTCTTTCAGCAGAACTGAACTAAATGACCTGATGAGTTAACATGACTCTAACATGAATTTAGGAAAGATCAATGTTGTGGTTTCATTGGCCTCAGACCGACATTATGAAGAAATCAGTCATGTCGAGACTGGGTGTCTCCGGAAGAGTGTGGTGAGGTGACTAAGTCTTTCCTTCACACTACCCCTGACTCTGTGTGGACAGGAGTACGCTGAGTTTACTTAGGTCCCTGGATTGACTTATAGATGATTACCATTGGTCTATGACTTCCTTGAGATTAACCTATGGTCCTAGTTAAATAATGGCCATCAATCCATATAGTCATTGAAGAAATGAGTAAACTGAGACCCAAGAGGGATTGAATTTTCTAGCAACAACTTGAGAGGTTTGTCCCTATATTTCAGAGTCCATTCTTTAACAATTTTAGTGTCCACCATTTAAAACTCAAAAGCTGCTTTAAAAATAAGTCTCAGCTTAGCATCTGGTATGCTCAGATGGAAGAGGCAGGCAGATCTCTGTAAGTTTTAGGTACATGTATTCTATATACTGAGACTCTGTTTTAAAAGAGAAAGAATATTTTAGAATTTTTTTTTACTTCTTTCTTTATTTCTACAAATACATGTTTTAAACTCAACTGTGACTCTCTGTATACACCTAGAGCAGAAATAATTGAACAGACTTCTATTTTTTTAAAGACTATTTGGTTGAAAGTGTAAATCAAATAGAACAATATTTAATATTTGGATCATTATTTCTAAAACTAAATAGTCACTCTTATGAAATCAAAATAGATGGTTCAATGGTAAACAATGATCATTTTGAATTGAAATCTTGCTTTGAACTCAGAACTAACATGATAATGATATAAAAGTTAACCAACCTTTCACAACACTTGGGAGGAGGAGGCAGAGGGACAGTGAATTTGAGGCCAGTCCTGACTACAAAGTGAAATTATGTCTCATCAAACACATAAAAATAATTATCAACATTTAATAAGGTGTTTTACTAGTATCTTATACCATTAATAGAGGCTGTCAAAGAAGCAGAACAACTCTAACTTTAAAAAAATGAAACTCTTCATGATATTAGTCAAGTGGTATAGGCTAATATACAGAGTGTATTTTTTAAAAGAACTCTTTTAAAAACATCTACCTATGATCAAAGAGCAGGCAACCTAGTTCATGCCAGAGACTGCCCCTGTTCCCCTTACTAGTAGACCCCCATCGAGATTGAGCTGCCTATGGGCTACATCTGAGCAGAGGGTCTAGATCCTCTGGATACATGGTCCTTGGTTGATTAGTCAGTCTCTGCAGGCACCCCTGGGCCTAAGTTTTCTGGCTTTGTTGGTCTCTTTGTGCAGCTCTTGTCTCATGCATGTCTTTCTACCTCCCCCTTCTTTTTTAAGATTCTCTGCACTCTGCCCAAAGTTTGGCTATGAGTCTCAGCATCTGCTTCCATACCCTGCTGAGTAGAGTCTTTCAGAGGCCCTCTTTGGTAGACTCCTCTCCTGTTTCCTGTCTTTTCCTGCTTCCAATGTCTGTCCTGTTTGCCCTACTGAATGAGGATTAAGAATCTTACCTAGTGTCCTCCTTGCTGTTTAGCTTCTTTAAGACTATTGATTTTAGGTCTTACTAGGCCACAGAGAAAGACGATCCAGACAGTCCTGATGAGACCTGATAGGTTAGGGGCAAATAGTAGGGGAGGAGGACCTCCCTTATCAGTGGACTATGGAAGAGGCATAGGGTAAGGTGGGAGGGAGAGTGGGATTGGGAGGAGATGAGGTAGGAAGCTACAGTGGGATACAAAGTGAATAAATTTTAAATAATAATAATAATAATAATAATATTTAAATAAACCCAACTACCTGTTTGAAAATGATAGCATTTATTTAATTATATGCTATAGTATACTATATATATATATATATATATATATATATAACATAGTATATAATATGCTTAGTTTTTGTTAATATTTCAGAAATAAAACACAGAGATTATTTTAGTGTACAATAATATAAAAATCTCTTTTTCCTCCGTTCCTCTCTTCCTTCCTTCCTTTCTTTCTTTCTTTCTTTCTTTCTTTCTTTCTTTCTTTCTTTCTTTCTTTCTTTCTTTCTTCCTTTCTTTCTTTCTTTTTCTAGGAATGGAAGTTCAGTCCTGTTATCTCAGAACTTGAGAGGTTGAGACAGGAAGATGTCTGTGAGCTCAAGTCCAGATGGTTTCATAGTTAGTGCCAGGTCCATTTGGGCTAAAATGAGATGTTTCAGCCATCCAAACCAAAAACTCATCAACCAACTAACCAACCAAACAAAAAAATGCTACATAAAAATGTTTAGATATTGATCAAGTTTGATTTCCCAAGAAGTCTCTAGTTCTAAAAAAAAAGGTCAACCAGGAGGATACCTTAGTTTTTATTAAAGTTCTAGATCCGAAGTACCTCATGTTCTCTTAAGACATCAGTGGTCTGCTTAGATTTATTTTAAAACCATGAGTTTTGTTTTTTTTTTAGATACATTTATTTCATTTCATGTGTGTGTATCTTTTGCCTACATGTAAGACCATGTGCTACTTGTGCCTGGGATCCATGGAGGTAAGAAGATGACATTGCATATCCTGGAATTAGGTTTGCAGATGACTGTGAGCTGCCATGTGAGTTCCGGGAACTAAACTTTGGGTTTTGGGAAGAGCAACCAGCGCTCCTAACGACTGAGACATCTCTCCAGCCACCTCCTTTGCCTCCTGAATACCACTGCCTACCTGTGCGACTTGCTGCTGTGTAGTATTAAAGGGACATGTAGAGGCAATGAGTTTCATGAGAAAACTGATATTCCCACATTAATCAGGGAAATTCCATGTGTTGACAATGAAAAGTCTGTGTCTTCTGTGTTGGCTTACGGTTGAAACCAAAATAACAATAGAAAGTGAGAGGACACTCAACAGCACTGTCAATGGTAGCATTTCCGCTCTCCTAATTGTATATTTGCTGGCAAAGACCTTAATTAGAATCTGTTCTCCAGGAAATAATGCATAATACCCTTTCACGGTATAGGAATGTTTCAGTTTCTGGGATGTTCATGTGATGGTAAATGAACAGGCACTTCTTCAGGACATGTCTCTTGTCAGATTGAACTGTTATTTAAATCTTGCATTGCCATTTAATTTCCAGGCATTTACAGTTTTCCTTCAGAAAATTTGAAACATGCATGTATATCATCTTTTGCCCACCTTTGGTGATTATTTTTATTTTAGTTTAGTTTTGTTTTTGTGTTTTGCTTTTGTAAATGCTCAAGAAATACTGACAGATAGTAAAAGATTCAGGTAAAAATGCCAAACCCAGGGCCTGCTTCTCATCTATCTATACAAACATAACTTGATAATCTAATTTTCAGTTATTATGCTCTCTAAAAAAATCCTAAATAACTTCACATGTCCGCTGCATTGGCTAACATGTTCCGTCATTTAAACACTCAGCATTTTAACTTCATTAACATGTACTTAACCATGTAAGACATTTCTAATAGGAAAGGCTTACACTATGGGGAATTAGTAAAGTTTGCGTGCAAACTCTGCTCCCGTCAATGTAAACGTGCTACATAGATACAGCAACAACATTCTAATTTTGGGTTACTATTTAACAAAAATTACATCCAGGAGGAAGATTGTACTTTTCTTAATTTGCATATAGTACCCAGTTTTTTTAAAAAGGTACGATGCTAATATTTAGGAAGCAATGAATATTTATTTGTTTTTGAATGCTTATTTATTCGCCGAGTACCTATCAACGTTTAGATCTGCCATACCTTTCTTGATAATACGGGCATACCTTTAGGCAAGAGCCTTCACTGTGACATCAGCATAAGAGTGTGGCATTGTCTGAAAAATCATCTGCTTTGTTTTATCACGTTCAGCCTTCCATCCTGGGCGTACTTTAAGCACCTTAAGACAAGGAGTGAAAAGCATTGTGCCAAGTTGAAGGAAAATCAACTTAGAAACATCTGTTCTACCACATCACTTAATCAGTTTTAAACATAAGAAGGTGATGGCATCCATGATACTTGAAGTGGCATGGACATTTCAAAGAGAAGATGTGGAAAACATACCTAAATACATAGTGAACAAACAGAAAATTTGGAATTCTCAATAGCTTCATGTGCCTATTTCCCTCTTTCTTTGAAACACACACACACACTAATGCAACACCCCACCATTGAAGGATTTCAATGCAGAAGATGCTTCCTAAATGGCTACTTAGTGAATATAAGAAAAAAAAAAATCATGTGTGCTGGGTTCTTTAAAGCCAGCATTTATGTTTCTACTGATGACATCCTTAAAAGCTCAACTTGCATATCTTTTCAGCAAACACAGTAATTCCACATTTTCAACAAACGGCAAAAAGTCTCCAAAATTAAAGAATACATTATGCTACTCATTGATATCTCTCCAGTATTTGGTTACTTGGAGAAAAAGAATTAAAACAAAGTGGCTTAATAAAGCTGAAACTGAATATTCAGAACAGATGACACCTACGGCTTTGGAGAAATATGATGGGCTTTGGAAGAATTCTGTTTCAAAAGAGCTCTCTCTTCTGCACAAATATAGCAAAAAAATTACTGGAGGAAGGTTGAAAAATCTGTGGAAACAGGACAACTGAATTCTTGTCCACTTCCTTTGTTGTGTGGTTGATGAAGCTGTAATTCACTTAGATTTCAAAACAAGGCTCCACCCACTTGTCTCTCAGCCCCACCCTTCCCCCAGTTGCCAAACACACCCTGACATCTACCTGTTACAGTCATTTCGTTGTTTTCTTTTGTTCTCTGCTGTCATAGGAAATAAAGTATCTTAAAATTATTTTTCTTTCTGCAGCATGAAAGTTCACAGTCCCTTAGATTTTCCAGAAGCAAAAATGAAATAAATAAAAGGAATTAGGATGGTGTCCTGGATTAGAAATAATTATTTAAATTGCTTTAATTTCAGAAAATTGAAAAGACAAAGCATGTTTTCACTTAAGAGTAGCTCATCTTAAATAAGCCCCATCAGGAATCATTTTACAACTTGCCTGACCAGTGCCCACTAGATGACACTGTTGTATAAGCACAGTAAAAAGGTGGCACTCTCTTTGACAATAACTAATTTATCATATGTATATATGTATATATATATATATATATATATATGTTTAGATATTGTCAGTGTCTCTTTTCAGATGAAACTGGCTTAGCATTTTTAATTGGCTATGGTTGATAAATATAGCTTCACGTGATTTAGGGTGAAGCTACTCACAAAGGTTGACATGAAGCGGAAGAAAAGAAACATCCCTACTTCATCCAGCATTCATCTTTTTACAATAAAAAAAAACACTCTCCCAAACCTACATATTTCACAGTTAAAATAGACCTCATTGTGAGCCTTCAGTGTCAGAACAGTGACCATGACTCTATCCAGTGTCAGTTTTTCAAAAGGCGTTCTATGAGTAATCTGTTGTTTCTTTTCCTTTCCTGAAGCCCCCCTCTCTTCTCTTGCCTTTTTCAATGTTCCCTTTTCATTTTGCTTGCAGACTGAGATTCGTTCAGGTGCAGGCCAAAGTAAGGGGCAGAATCAATTGTCTTAAGGCAAAAAGCCTCTGTATGCGATTATTGCCAAGCTAGGAAACTTGAGCATGGGAAAACTCAAGAGTAAAGCAGACACTTGCTATTTCACGTGCCTGTGAAGCCAGACCCATGGGGCAAACTGAACACCTGGGCTTCGTGCAAATGTGAGGACATGGAAGCTCCCGTAAAACCTACATATCCCAGTAGCCCACATATCTATCATGTGAATGGTCCTCAGAAATTACAATTCCTTTACAAAAAGAAAGAAAAAATCCTTCTTATGCTGATGCTCAGAATCGCTGTTAAATTAAGCTTATTTGCTCTGGTTTCATTTTAATGAGACCAGTGAAATAGCAGCCTCACTGCTCTCCGCTATGTACTGCAGACACTAATCTCATACTGTTTATCTGAAAAAAAAAAAAAATCTCAAAGGAGGAGAAGAACCCGAAAGGAAATCACTCAAAGCGTGAGTAGGATTGAAGTGTTTGATGGCATGTGGCAAGTCTCAAAGGGGAGTGCATAGTGTCACCTCTTTTTAAAACTAGACAGGCCAAAGCTAAGGATACCCAGTCTGCTTTACCTTCAGCAAAGAGCCTGCCACACGCTACAGGGTCTACACTGCTGCAGGATTCACTGTGGCACCACAGTGGCTGAGCCTTAACCAGGCTGTGATCTGTGCACGGTATCTGCAGACAAACCTCCCAGGTTATGTCATCCATATACACGGCAAGGAGCAAACAACATGGAGAAGGGAGACTCAGGTTAAAAAATCAGCCATATTTAAAATACACGGACGTTCTCCTAAGGGGCAAACTGGAAGTTTGATCATACGATCTTTGTGCAAAACTGTTTTCCCTTTTTGTTTCTTTTCACTTCCCTGAGTCTGTGCCTCCCCACATTTTTTCTGTTTCCATTTTCCCCTTCACACATGCCATGCAGCTGTAACTGCATATTCCAGTGCCACAGACAAGGACTGATTTGTATAGCCCATTCTTCATTCTGAGCCCCCTATGGAGCCTTAGAGTCTCCAGTCTCCAGTGCTGCCTCAGTTGTTACAAGGGCTACATGGTGTTATATTACTTATAACGTTCGTGGCAACTTTTACATGTAGTAGCTATGCAGAAAGTGCTATTGGTAGGATGCTCTAAAACGCAATAAATAAATAAGTAAATGGAACCTTTTGAATAAGTGTTACGAAGGAATTCCTCTCCATGGTGAACCATAAAGCGGTGCTGCTTTAACTCTAAGCAGAAAGCAATGACACAAGGAAGGAAGACTGTCATTAAGTTAAAGAGAAGTAAATCTTGAAATGGTGTTGCAGGCAAAACTGAAAATGCAAAAGAAATAATATTATGACAAGGAGAATTCCCATGTCTTGAGTGAACACTGGAAGCTGGGCCTTCATATGCGTCGTCTTATTTAACTCCCAGAAAATCCCCGTGAAGGGGTTTGTGAGCATCTATTTAGCATGGCAAACTGAGGCTTTTGGAATCCAAGTGTTGAGTCTGTGCTCAGGACTAATGCGTGGTAAAAACCTGTTTGGATTCTAAAGCAGTTTTCAAATGCCATTTGAACACTCCTCTGTCACTTCACCGACAGAGCATGCACCATTCCTATGTCTATGTCTTTGATTGCACACTGATAAACGTGTTTGAGAAACTTTCTTTAGCAGCTAGAATGCACTTACCTCTGGCAGGAGAGTGTTTACTTCTGGCTAGTGGTTCGACCTTAACTACCAAAGTGTGTTTAACTAAAACAGAACTACCCAGGTTCTGTAGTCCTATGATGAGCTATACATACGAGACCCCTTGTTTCTGATTGAGAACTCCAATGAGGTTCTATTGCACTGCAGCACAGAGAGGCCACGTCTAGTCCCATCCTGTGAATGGACTTCTATACATTAGAAAAGGGAGATGAGATGGTTTCCCTAAAAGAAAAGGTTTGGCAGCTTCCAAGGCCTGTTCTCTAGGCGTCTCTGTTCATGACATAAAGGCCCTGCATGATCCCCCTGAGTTTATGTTTCAGCTGGAGCCTCTAAGATTCAGAGACTCATGCACATGCGTAAGCACACATACATGTAGCACAGAGTCCTTGACTCTTCCCTGGGGTCATAACTATAGCAGGCTGGACACTCAATCCTTTCTTTTCGTATTTCCACACATCTGAAACACAAAATATAAGTCTTCTGAACTACAATAACCACCTTAGCGGAAGCCAATGTGAATTGAGTAACTGTTTCTGAAATTGGAAGTACCTTGTCTTGCTTAAATTTTCTGTTGGGTTTTGGGTCTTGAATGTATCTTAGACCTCAGAATGGGATGAGAATCCTCAGAAATCCTCCCTCAGATTCTGCAGCTCCTACAGTGAAACCCTTTTTCTTCCCCTTTTGAGAAATGAGTGCCCTGGTGAACTGAAGGACATTCATTTTACTGGCGATCCACTGTTCGCTTAATTTATAAGAGGGAAAAACTAATTTCTACCTACTCGCTTGATTTAAAGTTTTCTATCTCCTGCTAAGTATCTCCAGCAATCCACCTTCCTGCCTCCCGGCTCCAGCTACTAGTAATGTTAATCAACCTCCCCTTCCGTGACCTTTCTTCTAGCATTTATCTGAACAAGGTCCTAGTGGCTTGGTCTCCTGGGTAGGACAGTATTGAGTAAGAGTTGGGGCCAAATAGAGGTGCTTAGGCCATGGGCCATTTTACTTTTTTAAGGGATTGGTCTTGGATTCAGAGAGTTCATTAGTTCTCATTAGTTAGCTTTTATAAAAAGAATGAGTCTGAATCTCTACTTTCCTACCTACAGAGGGGTGAAAACTCCCTGTCCCCTATTTTCTCTCACTATAATGACATTTACAATGAAGACTTTACCAGAGCCAAGCAATTCCCGGTCCCAAGCATTTTAATCTCAAAGATGGTTAACAGAACCAAACTTTAGATTTTTTAAAATAAGTCACACAGCTTTGAGTATTTTATTATAACAACAGAACACAAACAAAACACTTTCCTATTAATACATCACTAACAATCTATGGTTATTTTTTTTCCATTTAAAAACTATTAACTCACTATCTGGAAAGCTGTGGGTATAGTAAATTTTGTGTAATTATAATCATGAGAGAATAAAAAAAATCTAGACCTTTGCTCAGGGACCTGTAGATTCTGGTTAGGTTCCTAGAAGACAAAATTTTAGTGCAGATAGTTCTAAATGTGGCCAAGCTCAACAATCTGACATCATTCAGAGCACAGGAGAGTTCTAGGGTCTGGATACCATAACTGTATTATAAACACTATTTTACCTACCTTTTCTGTGTAAATAAAAATGTTTCATAAGACTACTTTCTAGGACCTTGCCTTTGGTTGAGAGAAGAGTGATGTATGTTTAGACAGAGACTTTTTTCAGGAGTAATTATACTTAGGAATATTAAATAAGTTATATCAGCTCTCCCTTCAGATTGACATTATTTACCTGACATTATCATAGTTAGAAGATGCATATTTTTCTAACAACCACCACAACAAAACCTTTTTATGTTCAGGATTCTGAAGCACCAGGAGCCGTCAAATGAGCAAACAACCCTGCTTATACAGAGGGAGATGAGCAGCCAGAGAGTTCCCTGTCCCTCAAACATATGGGTGGCATGTCTTCTAAATATAACAACATTTTAGAACTTAAAGCCGTTTGTTTCTCTTCCACATATAAATTGGAAATTTCTTCAAAGCAGAAAATTTAATTTGAATAAAAAAATAAAAAGTTTTGAAGGATTTTTCTTGGTCGTTAGCCTAAGATACATGAGATTATTCTTATGAAACTAAGATTGCAGAGAGTAGGTTGAATGTTGATCATAATGACAAAGTCACCATAAAGGACATGTACATTTTGCTCATTTGAGAACCCCCGAGTTTTCAGAGAAACACAGACACACACACACACACACACACACTTTTCTAAAAATGCAGAAACTATTTTGTACTGAGCATTATGAAGTGGCAGGAGTGCCAAATATATGTATATCTGTTTGTGTGTGTGTCCTATATACATATGTATATGTATACATATATGTAATTGTGTGTATACATATACATGCATTTTTTTCTTAATTTGCTTTGGGTACAGAATTCACATACATGGCAAAATACTCACTAGACATCTGATGTTTTAGCAGGCCACTAGAAGAATAGAAGTAGACATTCTGGAAGTTCCAGTGAAGATGGAGAGACAATGTAAGTATATATGAACATATTTCCTGAAATGAGAGCCAGTAATACATTTGGATGTTATGGTCACTTTCATAACATCACAAAATTTGTGTTGGAATTAAGATTTAAAAAGAAAGTAAAAAAAAAAAAAAAACAGAGGAAGAGGATCCATGTGACAATAGTGGAGAACTCCCCCTTTCAGTGGACTAGGGGAAGGGGTTGGGGGGGGGAGAAGGTGGAGGGTGGGGCTGGAGGGAGTTAAAGGAGGGGAATTCAATCGGGATATATAATGAATAAATTGTGACAAAAAGAGAAAAAAGGGAATTTTAGAGATATCCTTAGTATGGGTAGTGAAACTCAGTAGCCTCTTTTCTGAATGGTTGGGTTTTTCTCATTTCAGTGACATAATACCTTACAAGAAACAGTTTAAAATGGAAGGGTGTGTTTTTGCTCCAGGTTGAGGAAATGGTCTGTGGATAGAAAGGGGACACACACTGCCCTTCAGCTGTGCAACAGGGTCAGGAGCCAGCAGGCACACTGGGTTCACAGAAAGCTGTGCTGATCATGCTCTTCATTTTCCCTTTTTATTTCATCAACAAAGATGCCATCCCAGAAGTGAGTCATTTTGGTGATCTTAAAACCAGTCAAAGTTGACACTGAAGGCTAGCCATCGTATTTTACTATCCAAAGGATTGCCAGTGAGTGCCTATTTTTCATTTTTGGCAAAGACAACTAAGAGTGGGTTTCTGTATAAGAAAAAAAAAAAATCTCCAAACACTTTAAATGCAAGTAGCTGCCTTGTAAGGTAGTGTTTCCTAACATAGAAAAATGCTCTCTTCTCATTTTTAATAGTAGAATCAGTTGTCAGTTTATTATAGATATGGTGGTGGCTTTCCTCCTACAGAGAAAGGAAGCCCTGACACTCTCTGGTCTTTCCTTCAATAATTATCTGTAACTCACTACAAAGTTCTCTTGTTACTTCTTTCTCCCTCTCTCCTTCCTTCCTTTCCTGCCTCCTTTTAATTAGTGTAAACTCTGCAGGGACAGGAATTTAGTTTGTTGATTCTCAGTTTATTCTCCATATTTTATAGTAGCACATAGTAGGTATGATATAATTTTTCTTCATATCTGGGTATGCATTTCTCTTACAATGTGTAAATTACTCTTTATGATTTTGCATAATTTCTAAGAAACTTAAAAAAGTGGCAATTTCTTTTTTATTTTTATTTTTTATATTAATCACAGGTTATTTACTTTGTATCCCAGCTGTAGCTCCCTCCCTCATTCCCTCCCAATCCCACCCTCTCTCCCTCACCTCTTCCCTGCCCCTTTCCAAGTCCACTCTAGGGGAGGTCCTCCTCCCCTTCCATCTAACCCTAGCTTATCAGTTCTCTTAAAGACTCTCTGCCATGTCCTCCTATGTAGCCTAGCAAGATTGTTCTTCCCTCGGTGGGAGGGAGGGAGGTAAAGGAGCCAGGTGTTGAATTCATGTCAGAAATAGTTCCTGTTCCCCTTACAATGGCACCCACTTGGTTACTGAGTTACCATGGGCTACTTCTGAGCAGGGGTTCTAGGTTATATCCATACATGGTCCTTGGTTGGAGAAACAATCTCATAGAGGGCCCTGTGCCCTGATATATTTTGTCCTTGTGTAGCTCCTGTCCTCTCTAGGTCATACTAACTCCCCCTTCTTGCATATAATTCTTTGCACTCTGTCCAAGGTTTGGTTATGAGTCTCCGTATCTGCTTTGATACACTGCTAGGTAGAGTTTTCAGAGGCCCTCTGCAGTAGGCTTCTGTCCTATTACTTGTTTTCTCCTACTTCTCCTGTCCATCCCATTTGTCTTTCTAAGTGAGGATTGATCATCTTACTGCAGATCCTCTTTCTTGTTTATCTTCTTTAGGTGCACATATTTTAGCATGTTTATCCTATCTTATAGGTCTATATAAGTGAGTATATACCGTGTGTGTTTTTCTGCCCCTGAGATACCTCACTCAGGATGATCTTTTCTAGATCCCACCATTTGACTGCAAATCTCATGATTTCCTTGTTTTTAATTGCTGAGTTGGGACCTCATCAAACTGAAAATCTTCTGTAAAGCAAAGGACATTGTCATCAGAACAAAATGACAGCCTACAGATTGGGAAAGGATCTTCACCAACCCTGTATCTGACAGAGGGCTGATATCTAGAATTTATATAGAACTAAAGAAATTAAAAGCAATAAATTAAGCAATCCAATTAAAAAATGGGGTATAGAGCTAAACAGGGAATTCTCTGTAGAGGAATATAGAATGGCAGAGAAACACCTAAAGAGATACTCAACATCCTTAGACATCAGAGAGATGCAAATCAAAATGACCCTAAGATTTCATCTTACACCCATCAGAATGGCTAAGATCAAAAACTCAAGTGACAACACATGCTGGAGAGGTTGTGGAGAAAGGGGAACCCTCCTCCACTGCTGGTGGGAATGTAAACTTGTACAGCCACTCTGGAAAGCAATCTGGTGCTTTCTCAGACAACTAGGATCCTCAAGATCCAGCTATACCACTCCTAGGCATATACCCAAAAGAGTCTCAAGTACACAATAAGGATATTTATTCAACCATGTTTGTAGCAGCTTTATTCGTAGTAGCCAGAACCTGGAAAAAAAACTAGATGTCCAACAATGGAGGAATGAATACAGAAATTGTGTTACTTTTACACAAAAGTGGCAATTTCTATACATTAATACAAATTTACAGATTTTATAAAAGGCATTCAAATCTTATATATATAATTGTTCTGTAGTTTTCCCATCCTAGCTGTTCTTCTTTTATCTATTTGGTCATTTGTAATCAGCACATTACTCTCACTTCTAAAATTAATACATAAAGTGAAATATAAGATTACTAAAATTAAGAAAACAAAAGAACATTGCATTATTTTGTCCCATTTTTAAATCTAGGTTTCATATAAAAAGTAAACAGAGTCATCTGCTTATTCTCTGTCATGCACTTCAAACCTATAGTGATAACGTCCGTTTCAGTTGGTGATAAGGCATGGAGACGCCAAACCAGGACATACATGTTCTTTTCCCTGAGCTCACAGTGAAAATGCCATGCTCATGTAGTCAGAGTACAGTTAAGATTTCATCTAAGATTTTTTATTATATTTTTATTTCTTAAAACAAGGCTTAAGTTTATATATTTTGCTCATATTTTCCCCTCCCCATCAAGTCTTCCCAGATCCTCTCCCCCTCCCCATCCATCCAACACTAAGATCTCTCTTAAGCAAACAAAAAAAAATGAGACAAAACCACAACAAAACGAAGAAACCGAATACACCAACCAAACCAAGAAAATAAAATAAAAATAGCACTGAAAACGAGAAACTAAGCAAAACAAACAAACAAACAAAAAAACCCCAACCAAACTATGACCAAATAAAAGCACACACGTGAAAAAAATAACTGTGAAATCTGTTTTATGCTGTTCAACTACTCCAGGATATGAGGCCTGTCCTGGTGTGGTTGATACACCCAGTATCACTCCACTGAAGAAAACTGATTTTCACTTTCCCAGTATGTATAATGACAATTCACTTCTCAATTATTACCCTAGTTCATAGTTTTCATTCATTCATTCAACTTAAAAAATATAATAAAATAAAATATTATGTGATAAAACAAAAAATATCACATTGAAGTTGGACAGAGCAAACAAACAAAAGGAAAAAAGCCCAAGAGAAGGCTCAAGAATCAGATACCCGTTCATTTTTACACTCAAAAATCCCATAAAATACTAAACTGATAACTATAATGTATGCACAGAGGACTTGGTACAGATTCGTGCAGGAATTCCGTGCATTGCTTCAGTATCTGTGAGTTCATATGAGCTTCGCTCATTTGATTTAGAGGACATTGTTTCCTTGGTGTCCTCCATCCCTTCCGGCTCATATACTCATTTCCCTGAACTCATGAGAGTAGAATTTGATGGAAACATCCCATTTAGGGCTGAGTGTTCCAAGACCTCTCACTCTCTTTGTAATATCTTGCTCTGTGTCTCTCTATCAGTTCCTGTCTGCTACAAGAGGGAGCTTCTCTGAGATAGCTCAACAAGGGACTAATCTATCAGTAGAGCAAGAACATCGTTAAGAATCATTTCATCACTACTTTTCTTCTTTCTACTTTTAGGCAAGCACTATGTGGTTGTACTCATGATTCCTGGTCTAGGTACCCTCAGGTTCTTGGTCACGCAAGCAGTGTTGGATATGGGCTACAGCTTATGGAATGGGTCTTAAGTCAAATAAGTTATTGGTTGATGTCCACAAGCTTTGTGCCGCCAGTACCCAGGCATAACCTGTGGGAGGTACACCATTGTAGATTAAGGGTTGTGCCTGGCTTGGTGTTCATGTTACTCTTGATATCATGCTGAATATTTTCTTGTAACAAAGGCACGGAAATGTAGTGTTTAAGGTTCTATGTATGCATTAGTTTATCTCCATGAAGTGTCTTTAGCAATGGGGCCTTGTTCTTGGTTTGTGGAGAGCAACATATATTATTGGCTACAGTTTGGGTTGTTTGGTGGGTTTCTATTTGGACATTAGGTGAACAACTCAGTTAAATGTAACCCAATCCTGCTACTGGAAGATTTGATTGGTGAAAGAATATGGCCAGTTGAGACTCTGTCTCCCCCTCATTTGGTGATTTCATTTACATTGCTCTTGTTCAAGATTTTAACGTGGCTTTTACTAATTTACTTGTATGTATGTATGAGAGCAGAGAGCCCCTGCATAAGGTCAGAGACAACTTGAGGAACCTGGTTCTCTCCTTTTACTCTGTGGGTTCTGATGCTGGAAGTTGGCTTATCATTAAGCTTGGCAGTAAGTGTCTTTACCACCTGAGACATCTCACTCACTAGCCTGTCAATAAGGTCTACATAAACTTTAGCTGAGTATCTAAATTGTATCTAAACATTGTAAGAATTCAATAGTCCCCCAACTTCCTGGAGGGAGACAGATGAATGTGTGATGGTATAAGTGGCATCACCTACAAATTGTCCCAGTTCAGTGAAAATATATTCTACACTGAGGGCACTCTGAGTGGTTAAGTACAGAAAAGACTTTTAAAGTGACCATTTATCAAGATGTGGGCAAGTTTAAGTAATCACAATTGTCTAATGTGTTGAACATCATTAAACATCCTGGACTCACTGAACAGTGGAAATAGAGATCCCTGGGCTGTGGAACAGAAAGAAAAAAATATGCTGAGCAGGAACTGGGATGTCCACTTCACTAGTACACTGAGCTCAAAGTAGTCCCAGGAGGAGGCCAGGGAGACCTGGACTTCCTCTCTGACTTCCGCCCACTGTATGCATCAGCCAAACACCAGCAGAAGGCTTGTGTTTGAAGAAGCTGATTCAAGATACATCTTAGACTGTGGAACAGAGTCGGGAAGAATCAAGAGTTAAGGTGGTGAGGTCAAAAATAGGAAGCCAATGGAGAAGGCTTTGGTGACAAGAGAGGGAGCTGCAGCATGAAGGACCAGGAAGGACTTATTAGCGTACCTGCTGAGGAGAAGCAGCGTTCTGAAGAAACTGTAACAGCATGGGTTCTCTATCTATGTTCACTGGATAACGTGAACTTTATTTCTGTACCTTAGAGCTCCCCTGAGAATGAGCTTTCCTGCTATGAGATAAGCGTGTAACTGTACAGCTAGAGAGTGCCCTCAGAATTTGGGCACTGACTACGCATGTGTACACACCAGCAGAAGCACTGTGGCAACCTTCAGGTTTTTGAAGTCTGTATAGAGGCCTTCATTTAGATTGAAGGTGCAAATTTGTTGGATACGTTTTTTATCTTTGTGGTAAAACGCAAAATCACAAAGTGATATACTCCTAGACAAAATATTAATAAATTCTATGATTTAAGACTTTTCAGTCAATGAAGGTTAAGGCCAGATAGTATTTTTTTAAGCTTCTAACTCAAATTATTTCAAGGGTATAATGGGCTCCACTTCTCTTGATGAGAAATTATTTCTCTGTTATACTGTTAGCTGCAGACAGAGCAGCTGAGTCACATATATTTAATCCCAGCCTACTTGGAGTGATGACATGTCTGGAAAGAGTGGTTTCCATTCTTTCAAAAGATCCTTTTTTTTCCTGAGTATAACACAAGGAAAAGGGAAGAATGACTTCTCTGGCAGTTTAAGTCTCCATTGCTCAGAAGTTGTTCTGGGAACCCAGAAGCAGCATTGTGGACATTCTTTCATTTCCTCACCAACAGCACGGCGATTATTAAAACAAGAATATGAAAGTATAAGAAGAGTTAGAATTATATGGTTCAAAAAAAGGAAAAATGTCCCCCGTGAAGTGACATAAAGGTAAGAAATCTTCTTGAGGGACTCAGTAGTGTCTCCATTGATTTTCCTGAAGAAGTATACACAGAATTACTCTGGACATGTCACCAAACCTCTTCTCAGTTTAGGCATCTTTCTGTGAAGTAATTTAACAGGTAGCATGTCAATCTTTCACCATAGTAAGCCTGGGGAGGTAAATGAAAAAAATGTTGCATAAACAGAAAAAGATAAATGTTAGGATGGGTCTTTATTTTTTAACTCTCTCTATATATATGTATATAGAAGCTAGCTAGATAGGATAGATAGATAGAAAGACAGAGAGATAGATGATAGAAAGATAGACAGATGGACAGATGAATAGAAGTAGGTAGAGATATCCTGAAAAATATGTGTTCTAAGAGTCTACAAAACTCTAAGGAGATATTGTCAGTTCCAATTTACTTCTCTTGGACCATGGCACTGCAGTTCGAGAGAGAGAGAGAGACCATTTTCTCTGGAGCTAGAGTAAGAAGTAGTTGGAATTCATTCATTCTTGCTTTTCAGCTATTGAATGAGCAACCTAAAACTGGGGTGATGGTTTAGTAGGCCAAAGGGCTTGCTGTACAAATGTGAGGACCCAACTTAGGATCCTCAGGACCAAGGCTAGAACCAGACCTGTGTCTGGAACATCCGTAATCCCAGGAAGATGGGAGGCAGAGACTGGAGAATTTCTGTGAAAATTATAGGCTAGCTAGACTCATACATGTAGCAGAAAAAAAATAAGAAACCTTATCCCAAGGAAGATGAAAAGTCACGAATCCACACCTGCATTTGTCCTGTGACCTCCATAAACATATTCAAACACACGCACAAATGTACACAAACAGACAAGAGAAATAAAAGAATGAATAACATGTCAAGGTGTCTTTTACTACACTCATGCAAATCTGAAAATTGAAGAACAAGCCTATAAACTTGGAAGGAGCATATTGGCAGAGCTGCCCAGCTTAACTGTCTACCTAGACTTTCTTCTGGGCAGACAGACTTTCTGTTTCTTTATAAATACTTTCAGGCTTGTCGGCTTCCACAGCCAGTAGACCAGTATCCAGGCTCTACAGGCTTCACTGTTGTCATTCTTTAAACTCCCTTCTATCAAACAAGGCAGAAAGTTTGCCTTTGAAGTCCCAGGAAGCCATGTTGTCAGTTACCTGGGGAACTCATGGAAGTACACGTGAGAGTAGGCATTAGAGACATGGAGATCAGAGGCCACTTCAAAAGCGGCAGGAGCTATTCTCTTATTTAAAGGGGCTCTGATACCAGGACATGGTGTGTGGGACTCTGTGAAACCTGTTTGAAATACATTTGTGGTTTAAGCATTCAGAGTTCTCATTTGAAATATGTTTCACAGAGAAATCTGTTTCTTTTCTGACATTGCATTACAGCATTTCCAGAGGACCCATAGACCATGCCATTGTACCAAGTATATACCATTTCAGAGGTAGTTTTAGGAGCAGAAAGGAATGGCAGAGAGGCAGATGACTTCTCTGTCTCTGTTAAGATATAATGGTTAACTAGGTGTTGAACTCAGGCTCATTAAACATATTTAAAAATAGGCTGGTTGAAATAATTGTTTCCCCACCTTGTGAGAAAAAAATCACTGCCCCCCTCCCCAACTTTTCAAACAGCAAATTAAAGCAAGAAATGAGGTTCAATGTGGCCACCCTACCCTGGAGTTTCTCCGACACGTGAATTTGACAACTGGAAAAGAGAAGGGAAGCAAAGAGGCTGTTCTGGCTGCGCTTCACTCTGCCAAATGATAAGCTGGAAACGGGAGGTCCTTTGAGCTACAGCATTAAGCTGCTTGTCCAGCATAATTGAAGACAGCAAGGTGCACAGAAAGAAGCTCCTCCCTAGCAGCCTTTTAGGACAGGGGTAAACAAAACAGCTAGCATGTTCCTACTGATCAATTTTTCTTCCCTTCCTAGAAGAATTTCCTCTTGCTGTGGCCAACGTGACGGCTGTATTGTTGTTTCAAACACTACAGCACACTGATAGATGACAGTGTACTCTGGGTTTAAAAAGACTGAAAACTGAAATGAAATCTCCTTGTTTTTTGGATGAGATGCTAAGGACAGAATTCCACGGATCTCTCATACTTGAATCAGACTTCTCAGTTGAAAAAACAGGAGTAGCGCAAAAGCAAACAAGCGCAACGCCTCCCTGCTTTCTCTGCGTCTCGGCACCGCATTCCATTTCAGAATCGGAAGGGACATGTTTCGCAGAACAGAAACCAAAACACAACGGGTTGAAGGGAAACAATGGTCATGATTCAGCTCCTATTTCTTATGTGAAAGTTGGACCATATGATAATGTAGTTGTGCTGCATATTCAATTTTGATGTGTAACCTTTGAAATAAATTGGAATGTTCTCTCCCTCTACTCTTGGCACGCTCTGAGTGATCATAAACAATAACCACCTAAAGGTCATCCGCTCCATAAGCTATACTCTCTGCATGAAGCAGGAAGTACGAATCAAAGATATGTTTTTCCTTTCTGAGAGACATGCAATTTATTCATTCTTTTTTTTTTTTTTGCTTCTTTGAAGAACCAAATAACACAATTTTTCTTATATTGTGTAGATTCTGCAGATTTCTGAATGTTCATTGTTTTTTTTTTTTAATTTTTTCCCTCTTTTTCTTACATTTTACTTAAACTGGCTGACGGGAAGTTGGTAGAGTCTATTCGAGCCGTGGAGAAGGGAGTCACGTTCTTTAGCCAGGGACTAATTGTCTATTTCAAAGGAAATGATTTGGCTTGCGCTCCTCCCCAAATTAATTTATATGAATAGACGTGGCTAAAAGAAGCAAGCAGACCTGCTTCGCATGCTTTCCTGTATGGAACTAGCTCACTTACAAATATATCTCAGGAAACTTGTAACAAACCCCAAGGGAACTTAACGTTGCCTTGCTGCAGTAACTTCAGCTCCTCGTACAAAAGCAAAAAACCCCGGTTTGTGAAAATTGAGCTCCAATAATGCCAGGTATGTCTCTTCTACTTTTGAGAAAAACAGACCAATCAATATTACTGTACTTAAAGATATGGTACTATAAGTTACCCCCATCTCTTGACGAATAATACAGGCAATTATCCCCTGACAAGGTAGTAACGCAGGCTACCACTCTGACCTGGCTATTTGGATCAGACCTGTGCTGTGTGGACAGTTGTAAAACAGCCTAAAAGTTGTGTGGAAGGGACAGTTAAGACAGCATCCCACAGAAAACCTGGTGGGGAGGATTTGCCCATACTGCCAACTGAAAGCCCACACAATTCAAGTCACTGCACATTTTAGTTAAAGAGTGATCACAGGATATTTTCAAGATGAAATTGGTAAAATGAAAATGCTTGTCATCTTTTATTTCCTTTTCCCCTTTTATCTGAAAAACAAACAAACAAACAAAGACCATTCAAAACTTGCTTATCATCTTTGGTTGCCATGTACCAGGTTCTGTTTTTATTATTCAAATCCTTAAAATTGAAGTGTGGTTCTTGGATGTTGTGAGGTCAGTTATACAATTATTCTTGCTACTTTCCCTATTCTATTAGACCTATCTTAGAATATTAATTAAATTTCTAAAAATATAGATGAAATTATTTGATTACCAGGTAGGATTAGAATAAGAAGGCTTTCTGGATACTGTGTCATTAAAACAGAACCATGAAGGAGGAGTTGATGTCAAGAGACTTTGGTGGTCTCTTGGTGTGAATGGGTAAATTCAGTGGTTCTAGGCGAATCGGGAGAATGAAAGCTTTCCTTCTGTGGTGATATCACATGTTCTAATATCTCATCATCACTCTTATCATCATTGTCATCATCAACAACATCCTCATTACTGTTTATTGCTAGGGATTGAACCCAGCATCTTTCACATGTTAAACATATACTCTACCGCTGAGTTATATTTCCAGACCCTAAAATATTATCCTCATGCTGGTAAAGTGGTTTTCTAGAAGACTTTTAAGTCTTACACAATGTTTCTGTAGTTGATTAAATGTGTAATCATACTATGGAGGAACCACTAATTTAGCTAGAACACAGAACACTTAAAATTAAGAATCAGTAGTGGACTTGGATAAATCTTGCAAGTGTTGAACTCTGGCTCTCATTGTTCTATCCATCAACCTGCCAGTCACTAAAAAAACAACATGAATTTAACTGGAATCCAGCTGGACATGACTTTGGGAGGAAGGTGAGGCTCTGTGGCTTCTTATTGGGGTTGTTTGCCCCTGAACTTCCTGCTTGACTAATAAATAAAGACTGGAAATAGTAAAAATCCTCGGCTTACATTCATGGACTAAAAGGTACAGTTATGTCTCCTATGGACTTTTATATTAGATTGAAATGTAAGTAAGTAGAAAATACAATATGAAAAGCCAAGGTAATTCACTTTAATGTTAGAGATATATTAACATGGACATATATATTTGGGGCAAATCATTGTATTAAGGTTATGTGCAGGTGACCCAAGTAAAAATTCAAAACTGAATACATTTTAGGAGCTGAGAATACAATTTTTGACAAACCTGCCTATTTATTTATTTATTTATTTATTTATTTATTTATTTATTTATTTATTTATTTATTCTTTCCCTCTTTGTTAATCTGCTTTCCTTGTCTAGCACCTATAAAAATGCATCCAGAAAATGTGGGTGGAGTTTATGAATTCTGAAAGAATTTGCATTTATTTTTGTCCAAAGGCTAACTGAAAGCAAGGAGCTTTCTGTGAAATATTCTAATTAATGGAGCTCACTATATTTTGTATTCTGAAAGTTCCATCAACTCAAATTCAGCTCTTATTTTTTTAAAAGAGGGAAACAAGCAGAAGAGTCCCAGAGGAGGAAGAAGGGAGAAATTAAAATGAAAAGGAAGCAAATATAAGAAAGGGTGGGGAAGGATCCTGGAACCCCCTGACTGCCACCTTCCTGGAGAGTACATCCTACTGTCAGAATACAGTTTACTTGTCCTGGTCACCTAGAAACTTTTACCAGGTTGTCTTCAACTCCTCTCACTTGTTAGCCACTGCCTGCTTCAGCACACCACTGCTAATTCATCTGCCATGTGCAAAAGTGGCAGGCCCCAGTGGCTGCTCCCATCGTTTCTCCACCTGTAGTGGCTATCCCTTGGTGCTCAACAAAGAAGAAGGTAATAGGCCCATTTGTTAAGACTTTGCACGGGAGAATGTGCTGGACAAGCTCCTCCCAGATGTCAGTGTACAGATGAATACTTTAGACAGTCGCTCCAATTGGCATGCAGTCAGAACACCAGTGTGAGTACTTCGAGGAATCAGATTAGAAATGAAGACACACGTGCGCTTATTTGAACTGTATTTCAAAACAGATCTCTTACTGTTTGTTGAATATCTTTCCATCCGTCCAAAGGTAGGCATACAAACCATCCCCAAATAGCTTCAGCCATGTTTGGTACACTCTTCCAGCCATAAAAAACAAAAACAAAACAAAAACAATGAAACAACAACAAAAATCTTTTTGCACTTTTATGTGCGTGCAGTGTGTATGGATGTCTGCACACATGTTCTCATGTGTATAGAGGCCAGATGTTGACACAGGGTGTCTTCTTCCATTGTTCTCTTATTATTTACCAAGGAGGATTTTTGCTTGGATCCATAGATTCTCTATTCTAGAGAATCCAGCTAGCCGGCTTGCCCGAGGACCCAGAATGCCCAGCCTCTACCATCCAAACATTGGAATGACAGTCTGGCTGCTCCCCCCATCCCAGTTGACATTTATATGGGTGCTAGAGATTTGAATTCTAGCTTTCATGCTTGCAGGGCAAATGCTTTATTTACTAAATCATCTGTCTAAATCCCAATCTTATTTTAAGTAGACATGAAGTACTATACTTTCTGTGGAGGTTACTCAACAATTGTGTGTTAACACTTGACAGATAACTTTCAAATAGGAAGCAACCTCCCACTTTTGCAACAGAATAAACAAGATACTGTATGAATACTATTTCCAGATGATGCAAAGGATAGGTAGGACACAGTTCATGTGAGTGTTTTCTGTTGTATGTTTAAAATATTAAAACTTTCATTATTTGAAAATTAAGCATGAATATAACTAGAAATCTGAAGTAATGCATCCTTAAAAAATAAAGCCTCAAGTGCTTTCACGTATAATTTATTTAAGTTACATGACAAACTAAAATATTATGCAGGTCAATTGTAGGAAGACATCAGTTTCCTTAAAGTTGTTTTTGAGAATTTATCAAAATTATGTAACTATACAGTTTTGGAGAAAATAAAAGAATGGCTGTCTTCCAGCCTGATTGAAATGACAGTATTCGAGCCTTATCAATTGTAATTGATTTGTTTCTCAGAAGCAAGCTTTTAAATGCCTTAAAGTTCATCAAAGGCCATTTTTACTAGGCATTTGTACAAATAGAATGTGTTATTTTAAGTTCCTTAGAACTGAGAACATTAGAATTAATCTTTTTTGTTTGTTAATAATTGCACAGGGGCCATATTCCAGTCATTTATAACTAAAGTAGTAAGGCCCCTAATCCTACAATGAGGCTCTCAAAAACGACATTCGTGCTGTTAGAACAGGATATAGATTGGTCTTATATTTTTTCTTTAGTCTGTCTAAATCAATTAGATGTTTGAATTGTGGTTTTGCATTTCCAGGAAGCTTCATTGCTTTCTATTATCCTCATGACAAAAATAAACAATTCCTTTTGAAATCATAAAGAAAAATGCCTCCCATTGAGTTGGTATTTTATGCTGTTATATAGAAGAACATATGTGTAATAAAAATGAGAAATCATGGATCAAATAATGATGTTGGAGCCACTTACATAAACAATAGAGAACTTTTGGATAAGCTCCAAATATCATTGCTATTGTTTAATTTCAGCCCCTGTTATGCATCTGCCCAGGCTAGTGTCAAAGATAATAATCTCACCAGATAGATGTAAAATGCACAACTAAAATTACACAGCTCCATTATTCTGTTTACATGGAGTGCTAAACCTTCCTTTTCCAGCTGACTGACCCAATAGAGCATTTCATACATTGAACTCTCTTGCAAATTCAGTAGGCTTATACCTATTTCTTTGTGTATATTAGGTCATTTTCTCTCAACATAGGCATAAAGTAACTTAGAAAAGACATGCATGTGTTGGCTCTCGAGTGAATTTGTCCTTCACATAGTGCCCTTTGCCTTCACATACAGTTGTGGATTTCTAAAAGGAAGAAGTGTGTTACCAGGAGTCACAAAATGCCAGTTAAAAGACAGGGACAGGATCTTAGTGCCAAATCACCCATTCCGAGAAGAGAAGGAAGACAGGGACAGCGAAGCATTGCAGCTTTTGTTGCTGAAATGTTTCCTGTCACTCAGAGCATTTAGAAAGTCACCAAATCCAGGACCAGGAATTTGACATGATATCATTCAGAGACGATTTTCATGTGAGTTAATAGTAAGGGACAGAGGGAGGGAGGAAGTGAGGTTGAAAGCAAGGAAATGAATAAAGAGGCCCAAAGAAAGATAGAGATAGAAAGGAAGAGACAAAGAGGGAGAGAGAAAGGCTGAGATAGCCTGCCTGAAAGGGGAAGAGGACAGGAAGAAAAAGGGAAAAAAAGATGGGGGAGGAAGGTAAAGAAGAGGGGGAGAAAGAGAATGAGTGAAATGGAATACAAAATTCTAACCAGAATGTTTTTCACTAGTATATTTGCAAAAGGAACACTGAAAGATAAACATTACCCAATTTACGTCTAAAGCGAAGGTAATTGAGAAAACTATGATTTGTGGGTGGAAAGAAAGATCATATTCTTTTGTTAAGTTCTGGGTTGGTAGACAAAACTTTTGTCATTTATTTTCTTTGAATGCAAGGCACCACAGTCTAAGTAGAGCTGAACAGGATCTGCCTCTCCATCACTGACAGTTAATAATTAAATCAAACATTATATTCGGCAATAGAACATATGCATCAGCTTCTTTCAAATTGCATTTCCTTCCTGTTAGGTCCATTAGCGTAAGCCAGACTGCCTTTAGAAACCCCCTTACTGCTGCTGTCTTTCAGCACAGTTCCTGAAATGGATAATGTGGTGCGTCTTATGGGCAATTACACAGAAATCCCCAGTGATAGGGCTCGAGAGTTACAGAAGGAAACAGCTGGAACTACAGAGCTCGAAGCTAAACAGAAAAAAGGGAAATAGTTAAAAAATAAACTGGATAAAGGGGAAAAAAACCCACAGACACACGAAAGCAGCTCTACAAAAATCATTGTTCTTAGAGACACTGTCTGTACCTAGAAGTTGTCTCTGGGATGCAAGAATAAAACCGCCTGAATCTAAATGTGTTGTTTTTAAAAAGGTCCCCCCACAAGTCTTCTAGACTCCTGGCATAAGAGCATGTAACAAACAGCACCGAATTTGGAGATTGAGAACAGTTATATTTTTCTCTCCAGGTGTAAGTGTGGCACTTTCATTACTAGTTGTGTTGTGAGAATCTGGTCTTTTTCTTTGTTACTTCTATAAAAGCACATATTGTACCAGAAGGTGGGTCTCTACTCACTTAAATGAGCCACCTACATAATATTTTTATCTTGTTTATTTTATGTTTGGGCTTCATTATGAAGTACTCTGCCATGGAGATTTTTTTTTAAATTACATAATCTATCCCCCACTTGTTCTGGATGCTGCAGTTGGAGTGTTCTGCCTTAGAAATCAGATGCTAGCATTCCATGTATACCTAAGGGACAAGTTTCATTTTCAAAAAGGAAGATATAGACTCTGATTTCTTCCACAGTTTTGGGCAAGAAAGTAATGATGGGTTTTGATGGTAAAAAAAAAAAATGTAACTTCATTTGGTTGTAAGCAAAGTGCAGTTTTATCTATGCCAATGAAGTGCTGTGAATTTTTTTTCAGTAAAATGACTTTATAACTTGAAAAGTAATAGAACAATCTGCACAATAACTACTGGGAAATGAAACAAAAGTGGGTGCAATTTCAAACTTTAAATATAGTCACAAAACTATTTCCAGATTTGTTACTACAGTCATCTACAGAAATCTGAAGATATTGCTGCCAGAATATACACACAACTTTTTAAAGAGCTATTCTTTTTTCCTCTGTAAGGACACGGATTACATAGTCATAGCCAGATTTATGTGCCTGCTTATGTACTTTTAGAGGCTTCAGTCGCAGATATTTATTTCAGCAACAGTAAAATGGCAGTGGGAGGAGGAAGCTGGACATAAAACACACCAGCCGGTTTGATGACACTGTCATTGAGTCTTGCTTCCCTTAAGAGCAGCCCTCTTTTGCTGCTGTTAGTTTTCTCCACCTGCCAGTAAAAGCTTTATTATGATAGAATGGAAGGAGAGGAGACAGAGATGTTAATAAGACAAGATGTTAAAGTCAAAAGGAGACTATGTCTCTCATTATAAAATAATGTTCACTTTCACAGTAAACCCCTTGTTTGTTTTATTGTAGAAGCTTTGAAGCTTTTCAGGTGATTGTACAGTCTAAGTGAAGATGCTCAGGATACCCAAATGTATTTGTTAAGCAACAAACCAAGTTTAGGGGACTTTTTTGGAGATTATATCCATATATATATCTGTTTTTGTTTTTGTTGTTTTGTTTTTTTAGGAAATGGCAGCCAGGATGTAGAGAAAGGATACCTAAAAGAATGCCAGTGTTTTGGGAAGAACGATTGAGAAACTTATTATGGGAAATGTGTTCATCTCCTTCCACCTTTTTTTCTGAATTTACCCCAAAAAGAGAGAAGAATCTGATTCCACTAATTTCTAAGACAAGGTCTTGACAACTATGTCCCTAATTTGCATATTAAATAACTTTTTTTCCTCTACATAATTTAAATACAATAGCTAGTAGTGCTTTCAGATAACCTTCACAGCACGTGAACTCATGCCAGTTGCCCAGGAACACTTTGAACAAAATACTTAGCTTTATCCTTCTCACCATATCACACTGTAATGTAGAGATTATTATGTTCATTTTATAGGTGAGGAGAATGAATTGGAGGGCTTAAATGACTGACCATTGACATGTTAAATGGCAGAGCTAAGACTTGAAAACAGCAGGCCTTGTCTACAATCCAGGCCCTTAAATATCACAATATATTATCATTGACAAGCGATATATTACAAACATGTATGGTGCAAAAATTGTCAGGTGTCAGGATTTAAATCACCCAGACAATATGACATTTCTCTTGGTGAGTTCAAATGTGACTAGACAAAAAGTATCATACATTTTTGTTTGGAGACAGTAGTGGAGGCTATGCAATATTATTTTGGTGACTGTTGTAATGACTATAATGCTTTTCTATTTACCTTATATATCATTCTAAAAATAAAAACAAACCTACCTGATAATGTCAGGCAACATTTAGACCATTACATGCTCATTTAAAATATGCTGCCTTAGGTTCTGAGGAAGTAGGTAAATATAACAATATAATATCATTAGCAGTGGATGCTTTTCACGCACAAGGACCTGAATTGGAATCAGCAGCATCCATTTAAAAAGTGGAAAACCACCATTTGTGTCTACAGCCCCCATACTGGAGCACACAGACAGGCAGATTCCAGAAGCCACTGATCAGTAAGCCTAGCCAAAACATTTAGAGAGCCTGCCCCGAGACTGGAAGGTGGAAAGGCATAGAGAAAGCCACCTAATGTCTTACTCCACACTCTACACTTACATGCATTAACCACACACAAAACACAGACCCCCTCCACACAGATATGCACAAGCACTAACACACACACATAGAAATATTTTGCCTCATTTGAGTAGTTACTCCACTGAAGGCTTTAGACTCTTGGCTGGAATGACCTTAAAGCATCTGGAAAAACATACATTCCAATAATCCAGACAACCCTAGATTTCTTTAAAAAAATGCTAATTATAAAATCCTATTATGTGGAATCAACTAAGTGTACATTTAAGTCTGTTAAGGCTTATTATATTTTGTCTCATAAAAATGCGCTGAGTTTTTAAACGAAAATATTAGAAGAAAATATCGAAAAAAAATATTTGTGTGAGTTTGATTAGTGCGCCCCTTCTAAAGGAGCCAAGACTCTCAGAACTCATAAGGAATGAGACAGACATTCTTAAACAAACTAAAAACTTCAGTATATGGTCAACATAACATGAATTGGAAAGAACCTCAGATTACAGACTAGGGAACTGTTCATTATCCATATGACATCGAAAAAAGCCAGCATGTTTTAGAGCTGTTGCTTCGTAGTGGGAGATTTTTATCTGAGTGCCTTCTCTGTATTGGTGCTTCTCAATCTATGCATGCCTAGGCAGGGGTGGGCCAAACTGAAGTTCCTCTTTCAGCATTGGCTGGCTTGAGATTGTGTATAACATGCAAGTTCTACCTGTGGCCAGCATGGCAAGTGGCATGGTGCTTGCATTGACAACTTCTAGTTTGTGTGACTGTGCTAAACTAGATGACTTAAAAATGTTCAGGGATAATGGTCGCGTTTATAGTCATTGAAATTATTGTAGTGGTGCTGATCTAAAGTAATAGACAGTGTTGCTTTATCTTTGGATTCAGGCCGGATTTCCAAATCCTTATGAATTAAGACTGATAAGAGAATGATTTATTTTCTTTTATTAATTATTTACTATACACCCCTCCTTTCTTATTACTCTCTCTCTCTTCCCTCCCCTCCTCTACAATTTACCACTCCTCATCTTCTCCTCAGGAAAGGGAAGTCCTCCCACGAATATCTCCTAACCTTGCCATATCAAGTTTTAGTAAGACTATTTGCATCTTCTTCTACTGAGGCTAGACAAGGTGGCCCAGTTAGGGGAACGTGATGCAAAAGCAGGCAATGTAGTCAGAGATAGCTCCTGCGCCCACTTCAGGAGTCCCACATGAAGACCAAGCTACATAAATGTTACATATGTGCAGAGGGACTAGGTCCATCCCATGCATGCCAGCTAGTTGGAAGTTCAGCCTCTATGAACTTCTATAGGTCCAGGTTAGTTGATTACCTAGATTTTCTTGTGGTAGCCTAGACCCCTCTGGTGCCTTCAATCCTTCTTTCCCTTCTTCCACAGATTTCCCAAGCACCACCTAATGTTTGGCTGTGGGTCTCTGCAGCAGTCTCCATCAGTTGCTGGGTGAAGTCTTGCTAATGACAGTTTTGCTAGGCTCCTGTCTTCAAGTATAGGAGATATCATTACTAGTGTCAGGGGTGGGCTCCCAGAGTACACTTTTTTCCCTTCTCCTTCTTCCTAAAGGTAACCCAAAGACAAGCAACTAAAGAGTAAATAGAATCAGTCATACGTAAAATTATGAGAAAGGATGATCAATGGGTAGCACACTGATCTGTCAGTCATAACATGAAACGTGACAGCCAAGAGATTGTCTATGTTTGTCTGTTAAGTTGGCAAAAATAAAAAGTGGAAAAAAAAAAAAAACCTTTTGTTTCTGGGAAGGATACGTTAGATCATGGAAGGTCAGTGTACCTGGTGAACGCCATTGAAAGTTATGGAAATTACATACCACAGGTGAGAAACTGGAGGCCCCAGAAGTTATCTGTCTTATCAGAGGTTATACAATTAATAAGGGATTGAGTGGGAATCTAAAGCCTGATCTTTAGGACCTAGTTTTTACCACCACAATTAGACTCTGTGGGCTTAAAATTGTGCTGATTCTTTATGGGACCCAAATGAGTTAATTTATTACTATAGTGACTTTTCTTTTATCCAATTTTAACAAATAAGAGTTAAGTGGCTTGCCCTGGGTCTGTGATTACAGTGCAGATTCTAAAATAAATTCAAAGAGCATTGACTTCCATGCACCTGCTCTCATTTGCATACTGTCTATTTGATGGCTAAGCACACTGATAATAATAAGGTCATTGTAAATAAGGGGAAAAATACCTCTAACCATGTAATTTTAAAACCTCACACCCCAATTTACATGCAGGAAAATAAACTTCATGCAGATTAAACAGCCAAATGAATAAAAAAGGAAAACAATATTCAACTCAAAAGCAAATTTCATTTCAAGATGGTAGATTCCAAAATTTTAAAAAGGGAAAAGTAAATCCTCAATATTAAGCATTATGAGAAGGAGGGAAAGTAAAGAGTGAAAAATGACTGCTGCTAAAGTATGTCCTGCTGCATATTTACATATGTTTCTTCATGCACTGTATTCATTCTTCTGAAAAGAGGCTATTGATATCTTTGGCCCTAGTATCTAGTGCACTATTTCCTCACTGATTTGTAAAAACAGTTTATATTAGCTCAATTTATTCACTCTCAAATATTCTGTGTTCATCTTTTGCCTTTTCACTTTGTTCTTAATGTTTTGACATTATTTTGGCACATCCCCTCATAAAAATATGTAAATAAGACCTCTCTCCAAGAAAACACTGAAGAGCATAAGAAAGCTACATAGAGTAAAAGAAAATAAGTCCCATATAAGTGTGAACAAAATAATCTTCAAATGAAATATTTCCTCTTATTATATTATGAGCAATTTGCAGAGAATGGCACAGTCTATGATGAAGCAACTCAATTACACATCTACTTTTATGACATCTAGGTGAAATGGAAATATCTTTAATATTATAATAGACCATGAAATGATTTGTATCAAGAACATTTAAAAAGTTCAAACATAGCCAGGTGTGGTGGTGAGCACCTTTAATCCTAGCACTCAGAGAGGCAGAGCCAGGCAGAGTTTGAGGCCAGCCTGGTCTACACATTGAGTCCAGAGCAGCCAAGGCTACACATGTGACCTCTGATCCACATTTGTCCTGGATGTGTTTACCCTTTGGACTAAACTTCTGTGAACTTGAACTGGTGATTTTTATCTTTCAGCGAATTGATCCCACTCAAGGAAGTTGTTGAATTAACACATGGAAAATTGTTCATAAGGAAACCCCCATTTTCCATCAACATCTATGAGGTCAATAACAACATCCCATTTTCTGTTTACTTTATTGGCAGTTTGTGTCTTTCCCCAATTTTGTTTTGTTAGCTTCTCTCTATTTATTACATAGTAAAAGAACAAAATATCGTTTGCATGGATTTGGTCTATTTTTTGTTTTAAACTTTTATTGACTTCTGGCCATGTGTGTATCTGTGTGTTTGTATGTCTATGAGCACGGATACATATGTTTATTCTTCTGCTTTATATAAAATCTTTTCTTCTTTTTCTAGTTCATTTAGTTGAAAACATAGATGATTGGTTGTCTATTTCTAAAAATTTAAATGTTTATGCATGCCTCTTTTAAAAAACAGTAACATCACATTAGCTGTTCCTAACTGACCATTGTATATTTTCTTCCATTTTGTTTTAATACTTTGTATTTAATGACATATCAACTCAACCAATAAAGCATCACGCAAAATATTCTCATTGCACTAAACAAGTTCTCTGGTCTTTGTTTTATTATCTTTCCCACTCTCTCCACCCTTAAAAACAACTATAGATATGACGCATATGTGACACATAATACAGTTACGTATTTTTGAACATATATAGTATTATATAGATATTAGGTTCAAGATTTGCCAGTCATTAACAACTCTGCCTTAAGCATCAATGTTTGTAAGCACAAACATTTTCAACTCATTTGAAAAAAATGCCAGTGGGCATTATTGCGGGAACGCGCTGTAAGATGACAGTGTTACAAGATTCCCTTCCAAAATACAGTGTCAATTACAGTTGAACTAGTATGACCTGAAGTTCAGGTTACTTTGTATTGTAACTAAAATTTGTTGGGGACTTTCATTGTTCTGCTCTCTGGGTAGGGATAGCAGGATACCTCACAGTTGCTTTAACTTCGCAACTTTCTAACAATACAGGATGTTGAGCATATTTTCATATATATGCATATGTATGCATGTGTATACTTGTTAGGATATATGTGTATACATATTCTTAGGAGAGGGTTTTACTATATAATGCAAGCTGTCCTTGGCTCAGATTCTTCTTGAGTTAATCTTTTCCCGGCTCGGATTACAAATATGCACCATCCTATCTAGATTTAATATGTTTTGTTAATTTCACAGAAAATCTCCTCTTTGACTAATTGGTTATTTAGACATACATTATCTATTTCCCTTGTATCTGGAAAATTTCCTCCTATTTTGGGGGTTTGATATGTAATTGGATTTGGGGGGTTTGATATGTAATTGGATTCCACTATGGTTTGGTTGAATCTCAGTTTTATCTAGCCTGTGAAGATTTGCTTACTGTCAGTGTTATGGTTTACTTGAGGAATGTTGCAAGCTTCAATATAATGTGTATTTTGAAAATATGGGAATGTGTTATACAAAAAATGTTTATATTGATTAGATCTCTTAGTCTTTTACATATTTAATGATTTTATGACTAGTTATTCCATTTATAACTTAAGGAGGCATGCTCAGCTTCCCAACTATGATTTTGTATTCATCTGCTGTCCCTTTCAATCTTTTTAGTTTTGCTTTATGCACTTTGAAAATGCAATAGTATCCTGGTGCATACGCATGCGTGATCGCCATATATTTTCAGTGAATTAGCCATGTATATTTGTACTGCTGCTGCTCACATCTGGTAGTTTTCTTTGCTCTGTAGTACCTTATACCAACACTCACTATAGTTCTACCAGCTTTCTTTTCACTCACATTTGTAAGCCTATCTATTTCTATTGTTTTATCATTACTTCCTTTAAGAATTGAATGGAAGCAGAATTTTGAAAACAGCATATAAGTAGGATCTGTTTTTATACCCATTTAGCCAAACTGTGTCATAAGATAAATGTTTAGACTATTCATATTAAATATAATAATCATTGGTCAGTAGGGCATCATTGTACATCTCTCTGAGCATAGTATCAACTAAAGAAAGGTAAAAACACAACCTTGTTTGTAAAAAGCAGAAGTGATTCATAGGCTTCATGGGACTCTGGTAGCTAATAAACAGAGAAAACAGCACAAGAAACATTTCCTAAGATATTTGGAGAAATATTTCAGTAGGCTGCCAGTTTCCTGTTTGTTTAGTTAGATAGCACTCCAAAAGAATATTAGGACCCTTAGAACAGTCAAAATATCTTATTCATTATTTCCACCACATGAATAAACCGAAAAAAAATGGTGCTGTCTATGCAGTAGTAGATCTGCACCAGATACTAAGTATGTTGGTGCCTGGAGTTTCAACTTTCTAGACCATATCAAGTGGAGTTTAGCAGTTTATACCCAGATTATGGTATCATGTTTTAGAACGTTGGTTGGGGAAAGACAAGGACCAAAACAACAAGTTCAGGGAGCATAGAACTTTGTCATCGGCCTGCCTTCCTCTCACTTGTCAGGTTATTCTCATCTGGTTTTGGTCTAGAAAGCTGATCATGGGGGAGTGGACCTCCTCACTTAGAATGTTCTCCTCTCCTCTTATCCTGAACCAAATGTTGTTCCTCATTCTCTTTCTGGTTGTTGTTGTTCTGTTTCAGTTGTTCCATGTAAATGAATTTTTGTTGAAATATGCTTACACCAATAAATTGTTTTAAAAAGAGCTTTATACTTTCTTTTAAATATTTTGCTTTAATAATATTCAAAGAAAATTTTAATGGTGCATATTTTTCTGAAGAAAACATAAAGTCCTTTACTCTCTTTTTCAGAATGTGAAATGAAAAGGAGCTGTACCCTTTACGGTAAACATTTGCACTAAGAACATTGGATTAAAAATAATTGGATTCACGGGAAAAGTTTGTGTCATTATTTTATTGAAATGAATGATCATTTAGTTCCTAATGACACATTTTAGGTATATCATTCAGAAAAATATATTTCTGTATATCTACCTGTTTCACTTTTGACTTAGCATTTGTTCCTGGATAGTTTGTCTAATAATTCTTGTTTAATAGGAAGTGTGACCTATGTTTATGACACAAGTTGAACATTCACCAAATATTATAAAATTATTTTCATTGCTAATAAACAGAGAAAGCAGCACAGAGAATTTTTCCTAAGATATACTGAGAAAAGTTCCTTTTGGTAGGGCTGCCCGTTTCCTGTTTTGTTTTTTTTTTTGTTTTGTTTTGTTTTTGTTTTTTTAGTTAGGGAGCACTCCACAACAATATTAGGACCCTTAGAACAATCAAAATATGTTACATAAATTTTTGTTCTTTGAATTCACTCAATAAACATGTAAAAATAAAAGTATTGCAATCTACAGAAAGCATGCAGAAAAGGATAAAATGTAATTTCTTTATTGAATAAGATGGTGTTGATCTACCAAAAACAAACAAACAAACAAAAAATCACTCACATATATAAACCATAGCTGCAGACAAATGTTTGTAAAGCATTTGGGGAACATGAAGCAAAAGACAATGGATTTCATCAGGAGTTGCTGGTAGGTAGCTGGTACCTTAAAAGATTTCAGAGTAAGAGGAAGAAAAGAGGAAGGAAGAGGATTGAAAAGCTCTTGGGTTATTGGGGAAATTAGGATGTGACTTCAGGTCTTAGCGTTTTTTTGCCTTTCACTTGCATCAGGAGAAGTAGAAAACAAGTTCGGTATGGACTGCATCAAAGAAAGAAAATTAATATATGTTCATCTTGCTGTATATGATTAGGAAGACACAGAAAGGATTTCTTTTGGCGATGGGCTTAGGCTGTTAAATGAATAGGGATTCTGTTTCCTGAGTAGTACAAACATAAAGTATAAAGAGGAAAAGGGACCTGTGTTAATAAACAGGTCTAAGAAGCTCACTGTATCCTCATGTGGACATGTCAGTGTCTACTGCTCTAATCTGCTCAGAACTTGAAAGGGGAATTTGGTCTAAAGATATATACTTCAGACAGATCACACTGAAGTAACCTGGGTGCAAAATGTAGGGAGGCAGGGGAGAAGTGAAGGGCAATCTCTTGGTAAGTAGCAGCTTGGAGGAAATAGGTGGAAGCATTGAATAAAGCACAAACAGATGGGAGGACCATCTCTGTTCTTCCTCATCTCAGGGGAGTGAGATGTCAAAACCCACAGGAACTGCTGCCTGAGAGCCAAATGCAAGAGAATAGCCAAGCAGCAATAAGAATGACCATCTCAGGCTGCCCAGAGTCAGCATGAATAGACCACGGGGCTGGCTGCTTAGAGCGCAATGGGAAGTGGGAAACTGCACGCAGTGTCTACAAAATATTTCATCAAGAATATTCACAGATATGATTTTTAAAAGGCAGGTGAAGAGGTCTCAGGGCAGGGAGCCAGAGAGGGGGAAGGGAGGAAAAACTAAAAACACAGATTGAAAAAGGTGCTGAAGGAGAATGAATAGGATCAAATGATTCTTTCAATCTAGAAGAAAAAAGAAACAAAAAAAAAAAAAAAGAAAGAAACGAAAGGAAGGAAAGAAGCCAAACCTGTACATTAAAGGTATCATTGTCTCTTAAAAATCCTGTGTTTGAAATGCTCTAAAATCGTTAAAATTTGGCTCAGTTGCTTAAGTGCCTGGGAGTACCTTCTCTTAAATGTACTCTGGGAGACAGGTGTGTTTACCACAGTTCCATACTTCCAAGGTGGTTTTTTGTTTTTTTTTGTTTTTTCTCACATAATTATGATTTCTGGAAATGGCCCAAAGTTATTTTAAGTGATTTGATATAAAGGATGCAATCTGGTGGACATTCCTTTGATAAAAATACAATTTTGGTGTAACAAACTATTAACTGGCACAACAGTACATTTTAGAAAGATGTTTCTCCAAACCTTTGTTTCTAAATCTATTGGAATGAGTTTGAGTTTGTGGGCATTTTGGTTTAATAGTTCGATAAAAATGTATGTATATTTTGTCGTGTGGCAGACACTGAGGTAGGGAGTGCTTTGACACACAGCTCTTATTTGGACAGGTTTTGATTAATTTGTTATAAAATTGATTATATAACAATACTTACTAATTTGGCATGATCCTACATCCTTCTCCCTTTAAAATCAAAGACAAAATTGTACTCATGATTTAATTCTTACAGTGATTATATTTGTATCCGTCCTGAAGCATTTGATCATAACTCTGAATTAATTTGCACTTCTGTGTACTAACAAAGGAATTCTGCCAAAGTTTGAGAATATCATCATTACCTACAGAAGAAGTAAGTCTGAGGTCCCTGAACTCAGTCTGGTTTCTTTATGTCACTAGATATATGGAAGCATTGCTTTCTTACAGCAAAGGGGCAGGCATGGACTTGTAGAGCCCATCCTACTTCTTACCTGTGTTTCTCATCATGCCTTAACATGTGTGACTCAACTCCATCACATACCCAAGCATGGTCAGGTGGCAAATCTGCATTTTTCATAAGCTCCAGGTGATACTTATGCAGTGTAAAGTTTGAGGATTGCTGCTGGAAAGGCTTGGAAAAAACTATCTGCTAGAGAAAATATGCTTTGGGGTTGATGTGTTATGAATCCAGGTGGCCAGATATGACAGAGAGGCAGGTAGGTAAGAATATTGACTTTTTGCCAAGTTGACTTGAGATAGACTCCTGTTCATATTTTGGGCTCTATGCTTAAGAATAATAATTGACTTCTTTGATCCCCACTTTCTCCCCTCTGTAAAATGATGGTTATTGTCCTTATGGACATTTTACGGAGTAAATTAAAAGAAAATATAAGCATCTCGATTGCCTTTAAGTCCAGGGTTCATGTATAAGACAAATTACCTAAGAAGTCAGTAAGAGACAGCAGAAAATTATAGATCCTGGTGAACTGGAGAATGAATGTTCCTCTGGGGGCATAGCAGTAAAAATGAATTTCAATAATAAATAAAATAAAGAAACCCGAAGTTCAAACAGAACATATCTGTTCGTCCACTGTGACACATGACCAGGCCTATGCTTTACCTAGAACTGGTAAAGTTCAATGCTTGTATACAAAACAAGTGTCTTTGATACTAATGCCTGTTTTTAATCACCTGGGTATGTATCCTCAAACTCCTAATCAATGTATTTAAACTAACTCAATAGCCCTAGATTCTATCCCCTGGGTCCTAGAAAGCAGAGCTCAGTTATTCTGATATTACTCTTTCTGCAAAGCTTTCCTCTCAACTTTGGCAAGTCTCTCCATCATTCATCTTATATGAATGCCTCCCAGCGTGCAAAATAGAGTAATCAGGACAAAGGAAGGAACAGGAAATCCTTTCTCTGTCTCTGCTAGGAGACCTTGTTCTCCTATTTTCCTCAATATGAGGTGAAAGGAATAAAGGTGGAGAGTGTTTCTGTTCACAGTGAAGAAAAAAGATAATTGTTTTGCTAAGTGAAATAAACATTCTTTTTAATATCCAGCTTAACAACATGGTCTTGGAGACTGCAGTCAAGTATTACTCTGCTTATATTGAATTTCCATACTTATAAAATAGAGATAAAAATTTGTTATGGTTATTTTGAGGGTTAAATAAGCACAAAAATTCTCTCATGCCCTACTTGGCATTTAACTGGTGAATTGTTCTTTAACTAGTTCTAACCATGTTGGTTAAAATATCCTAACTAGTGGACCAAAGGTACCCATGGCCAGGTCTGAACTACAAAAGGGACCACCACAAAGATGCATCTTATTGGCATGGAGGCCAGGAAAAAAAGTGAGTCATGAAGTAGCTGAAGGTGGCAAGCCAAACCCAAATTCTTTTTTTTTTAAATTTTTTATTAAATTACACTTTATTCATTTTGTATCCCCCCATAAGCCCCTCCGTCCTCCCCTGCCGATCCCACCCTCCCTTTCCTTTCTGCATGCATTCCCCTCCCCAAGTCCACTGATAGGGGAGGTTCTCCTCTTCTTTCTGATCTTAGTCTATCAGTTCTCATCAACAGTGGCTGCATTGTCCTCTACTGTGGCCTGGTAAGGCTGCTCCCCCCTCAGGGGGAAGTGATCAACAAGCAGGCCAATCAGATTATGTCAGAGGCAGTCCCTCTTCCCATTACTATGTAAACCACTTGGACACTGAACTGCCATGGGCTACACCTGTACAGGGGTTCCAGGTCATCTCCACGAATAGTCCCTGGTTGGAGTATGATTTTCTGGGAAGTTCCCTGTGTTCAAATTATCTTGTTCTGTTGCTCTCCTTGTGGAGTTCCCGTCCCCTCCAGCTCTTACTATTTCCCACTTCTTACATAGAATTCCATTCACTCTGCCCATCAGTTGGCCATCAGGCTCAGCATCTGCTTTGACAGTCTATACTGCAGAAGCTTTCAGAGGCCCTCTGTGGCAGGTTTCAAGTTGTTTCCTGTTTTCTTCTGGCTTTCAGAGGACCTCTGTAGCAGGTTCCGAGGTTGTTTCCTATTTTCTTTTTCTTCTGATGTCCATCCTCTTTGCCTTTCAGGATGGGGATTGAACATTTTAGTTAGGGTCCTCTCTTTTGCTTAGTTTGTTTAGATGTACAGATTTTAGTGGGTTTATTCTATATTGTATGTTTATATGAGTGAATATATACCATGCGTGTCTTTTTGCTTCTGGGACAACTCACTCAGGATGATCCTTTCCAGGTCCCACCATTTACCTGCAAATTTCATGATTTCCTTATTTTTCATTGCTGAGTAATACTCCATTGTATAGATGTACCACATTCTCTGCATCCATTCTTCAGTTGAGGGGCATCTGGGTTGTTTCCAGCTTCTGGCTATTACAAATAAAGCTGCTACAAACATGGTTGAGCAAATGTCCTTTTTGTGTACTTGCGCCTCTTTTGGGTATATGCCTAGGAGTGGTATGGCTGGATCTTGAGGAAGCACTATTCCTAGTTGTCTGAGAAAGCGCCAGATTGATTTCCAGAGTGGTTGTACCAGTTTACATTCCCACCAGCAGTGGAGAAGGGTTCCCCTTTCTCCACAACCTCTCCAGCATGTGTTGTCCGTTGAGTTTTTCATCTTGGCCATTCTGATGGGTGTAAGGTGAAATCTCAGGGTTGTTTTGATTTGCATTTCCCTAATGGCTAATGAGGTTAACTCAAAAAAATCAGTAGCACTCCTGTATACAAAAGACAAAAGGGCTGAGAAAGAAATTAGAGAAACAACACCATTCACAATAGCCACAAATGACATAAAGTACCTTGGTGTAACCCTAACCAAGCAAGTCAAAGACTTGTATGAAAAAAATTTCAAGTCTCTGAAGAAAGAATTAGAGGAAGATATGAGAAGATGGAAAGATCTCCCATGCTCATGGCTTGGCAGGATTAACATAGTAAAAATGGCCATCTTACCAAAAGCAATCTACAGATTTAATGCAATTCCCATCAAATTGCCAACACAATTCTTTACAGACCTGGAAAGAAAAATTCTCAACTTCGTATGGAATAACAAGAAACCGAGAATTGCTAAAACAATAAATAAAATCCTCTACAATAAAAGATCTTCTGGAGGTATCTCCATCCCTGATCTCAAGCTGTACTATAGAGCAACAGTTATAAAAACTGCATGGTACTGGCATAGAAACAGAATGGTGGATCAATGGAATCGAACAGAAGACCCAGAAATAAACCCACACACTTACAGACACCTGATTTTTGACAAAGATGCCAAAACCATACAATGGAAAAAAGATAGCATCTTCAACAAATGGTGCTGGTCCAACTGGATGTCTACATGTAGAAAAATGAAAATAGATCCATACTTATCACCCTGCACAAAACTGAAGTCCAAGTGGATCAAAGACCTCAACATAAAACCAGACACATTAAATCGGCTAGAAAAAAAAGTGGGGAATACCCTAGAACTCATTGGTACAGGAGAAAACTTCCTGAACAGAACACCAACAGCACAGGCTCTAAGAGCAACAATCAATTTCATGGACCTCATGAAATTGAAAAGCTTCTGTAAAGCAAAGGACACCGTCATCGAAACAAAGCGACTGCCTACAGATTGGGAAAGAATCATCACCAACCCTTTAATCTGACAGAGGACTCATATCCAATATATATAAAGAACTAAACAAGCTGAAAAGCAACAAACCAAGTAATCCACTTAAAAAAAGGGGAACAGAGCTAAAGAGAGAATTCTCTGTAGAGGAATATCGAATGGCAGAGAAACACTTAAAGAAATGCCCAAATTCTTATAATTGCCCGCAAATGACAACTGCCTTTTCAGCACTACCTTCTTAACATTTATCCTTATACCCAGAGATTACTTCTGCTCTAAGCCCTCATCAAACGGCATCTTTTTGATGGTGGAGTGCTCAGGCTTAAATGCAACATCTATATCTCTACCTCACTGGAAGGCTCAGGAAACATCACTGAAGAAGGGAAACGAACACTGTTCGGATTGTAGGTCCGTGAAATACTATAAAACTATTCATTGCTGCTTCCGTGAGCATACAGCACCTGCGGTTGCCTGTCCAAGACAAGCTGGTTAACATTTCAGCCTTGATGAGGGAGGGGCTTATGAGGTCCTTACTCTGACTGAGGAACTATTGGCAGGTGAGGGTCATTCTGGGATGGAGAGTTCATTTTTTCAATGCTGTATCCAATAGCAAGTTATCGTGCTCTACTGGAAGACACTCCATCCATGCACATATTGGCCCCACTCTGTGTGATAAAAAGAAAAAAAAATTGACAGTTATTGGCAGGAACCGTTTGGAAGTGGTGGAAGGGAAGGTGTGGATGATCAAAGTGCATTGTATACATGTCTGAAATTATCAATGAATCTTTAAAAGGTGGGACACTATAATTAGCACTCTAGGCCAATTTGGGATCCTTCATTTTCTTCTTTTTCTTCCCAGATTGATACCCCTGTGCAACCTAACCCTAAGTTGTGGCTGAGTTACATTTCTTCACATTTCTGAAACTCGGTTCTCAGCAGTCAGCTTCTGGGAAAAGTGGCACTCCATCTTTTTTTTTTTTTTTAATTTCAGGAGATTGGCTGGCATTCAAAACCTTTTGCAAGTTACATGGGTAGATAGTATCAGAGCATGGACCTAGATTCAGATTTTAATAATAAAGTCTCAACTTCTCTATGGATAAGTATGTTCAGAAATTCCCAAATTGCATCAACCTTTTCAAAATATTGAGCAAGCCATATGTTAAACTTAGCGAACATTTATTACCTATGTTGTATTATAAGAAATAAACATAGGTAAAAATGTATACATATGCATGTTATATGTTATAGATGTGTGTATAACTATATATATACATATAAAATCAGTATTTTCCATGGAAGTTTTAAAAGCAATTCTTCAACAAAAATAAGGTGTGTAAAACTGTTTACTACATACAAGAAAATGTATTCAACACTACTAGTTTTGTAATTTTTGGAAATATTAAGGAAACTGAATAAACTAAATATTGTCTAATCATTTAAAAAATACTTGACACCTTTTACAAGGCAAATATGTACCAATCTCGAAGGGAAGAATTCATGTTATTTTCCCAAGATGAGAACAAATATATGCCTATGCTTGTGTGTACAAATACAGCAAGAAGACTTTAACAAATCGGAATGTTTTAACAGCTTATTTTATAATGAACCAAACTGGGAATCAAGTTGCTATCCACCAACAGAAGTATATTTATACAGACATATCTTGATACCAAAGAGCACATAGCATCTGATTCTCAATCATGAAAATCAGAGCAGAGGAGACAATATACATGGATGGGGAAGAGAAGATAACAGCAGAGAGTGTGGGAGTGTTGAGGGACTCTTTGGATTGATTAAGATAGCCCATATCATGATTATAGTATTTCTGGCATGGGGTAAACACATTTGCAAAAATACCTTGAAGTAGTCAGTTAAGATCCACTGATACTCCAACCAAGGACTATGCATGGAGATAACCTAAGACCCCTGCAGAGATGTAGCCCATGGCAGTTCAGTATCCAAGTGGGTTCCATTGTAATAGGAACAGGGACTGTCTCTGACGTGAACTGATTGGCCTGCTCTTTAATTACCTCCCCCTGAGGGGGAAGCAGCATTACTAGGCCACAGAAGAAGACAATGCAGCCACTCCTGAGGAGACCTAATGGACTAGGATCAGAAGGAAGGAAAAGAAGACCTCCCCTATCAGTGGACTTGGGGAGGGGCATGTGTGCAGAGGGTGGAGGAAGGCAGGGATTGGGACGGGAGGAGGGAGGGAACCACAGGGGGGATACAAAGTGGATAAAGTCTAATTAATAAAGAATTTTAAAAAAATATCCACACATTGTCAAGAGGCTGAAGAAGAAGAATCATGAGTTCAAAGCCACCCTGGGCTTCAGAGTGAGAGTGAAAAAGAAAAGAACAGAAAAGCAGTTTTGTGCATTCCACTTATGTTTGTATCTTTTTTTTTTTCATTTTTTAAAGTAATGTGCTCATAATCTCTTGGTAAAGAAAATATCCTGTTTTTAAGGAACTTGCATCTTTTCCTCGAATGTTAATAATAAATTTTGAAATGCTTGTGATATTTGCTTATAGATAAAAAGTATAAGCAACTAAAGCAGTGGGGCTGAGCCACATTTGCTTTCAGAGCAGACACCATGCATTCATTTACATATCCATTGTCTATATATTGTTGTAAATGAGATATAACCTTTCCCCTCCTTGAAAATTGCCATTTTCCTAGCAAATTGATAGGAGTATATATTTAAAATGCATACAGGCAATAATTTATGACTTTCAATAACTGCTTCCAGGTCGCTATGTGTTTCTTGTTAACTCTTCCTAGATGTACTGAATGGGAACAAGAATTCTAAATCCTGGTATTTGATTGATGCTCTGGATTGTTTTGGATAATCACACAGCTCTCTAGAATTGCTATATTCAACATGCAAACTTAACCACACAAATTTTATAGTAATAAAGTTTATTTGTTTTCCTACCTAGAGTTCTAGATGACCTTGTTTGTGACTTAGGGCTTTACACATGCTCTTTTTTTTGTGGAGAGGGTTGTGCTATTTTATTTTATTTTTTTTTAATTTTATTTTTTCTTATCAGTTACATTTTATTAACTCTGTATCCTAGCTGTATCCTGTTCCCTCATTCCCTCCCAATCCCATCCCTCCCTCATCTCCACCCTGCCCCTTTCCAAGTCCACTGATTGGGGGGACCTCCTCCCCATTCATCTGATCCTGTATTATCATGTATCTTCAGGACTGGCTGCAAAGTCCTCCTCTGTGGCCAAAGGACCATCCAGTCTATAGGCTCTGCTCAGAGCCTGCCCAAAGTATTGGAGTTAGTTGTACCACTTGTGTTGGTGTTTTATGGCTCTGTTTATCTTCAATGATCTGTGGACCCTCTTGACATGCAAGCTTCTAAACCTTGGCTCACTCCCAACTGCTCTATTGATCTGAAATTTGGCCAACAAGCAAAACCTTTTGTTTGTTTTCAGAATTATTTTTGTTCTCTGCCTGTATGGGGCTCATGATTAGGTAGAGACTTCATAGAACTGAGTACATGTTTTCCTTCGGTAGGACACCTAGGTGCCCAAGACCTGATCTCTGGTGCTGCGAAGAAAACTCACATTTGCATTGTATTGATAACAACAACAGCTTGTCTGGCCTCCATCTATCAGAGCAGAAGCTACTCTATAGGTCAGAATGCCAGGACTCAGAGACATCCCTTTCCACTGATCTATTGCCAGAGTAGTCATCGTTTACAGAAGTAAATGCAGAAGTCTCCATCTCTCTATCAATCTCTGTATGTGTGTCTGTTGTGTTGTGTTGCATTGTTGTAGAGCTGGGAACCCAGTTCTTGACTTGTTTAACCTCACCAACATTTTAGATTCTTCAAAACACAAAATGGCATTATTAGAACTGAGTACCCTAGACAAGCTATTATCTGAAAATGACACAAACTGACCTTTAGAAATGGAGTTCTGTAGGTAAATATTTTAGAGACAGCTATATATATAAAACATTCTTTTTCTGAAAAATTTATATTAATGCATTTATAAAAGCTATAAAAATATTCTGGAAAAATCAAAATCAAAAATTCTTTATTTTCTTTAGATGATGGTTCCCAAATTTCTTGACTATGATGATTCACTTAGCAGAGGATTTTATCAATTACTACTAAGACTGATGGAGTGTAACACTTTCCCATGAAAAGCCTTTCAAAGAAATATTGAAAATATTGAATTACTGTTACATTAATATATTAATTAGTAGTGTCGTATCTTCCAGGAGCAAATTTTGGTAGTGATATGTGTCAGGAGATATGTATGTGTTTCTGTACATGCATACATGTTAGGTGAAATAAACCATTGCATACATCCATTATCTTCTTCTAAAGTCATACACTCATAGCTGAGGGCAGATGCCAAGCTAAAGAGAGATTTCTTCTATGGTTGGGCATGACCATGTGATTACAGTATAGAGTAGAGCACAGAGTACAGACTTTGAATATGAGCAGAGTGGATTTATATGACTTCTAGCCAGTGCTTCTTGTACAGAGAAAATGATTATAAGGCCCTAGGGTGATTACCTGACACAATGTGAGAGCAGAAATGTCCTGAATCACATTTATAGGACTTCCACCTGAGAACCAGGACCAACGCTCTGTGCTGTCACTGAAATGAACTTCTTCAAATCAGAGGTTTATTGGAGAGTTTACAGTCATCTCCTTGAGGCCTTAATGGGGGCATGGCAAGCAATAATATCTCAGAAGACATGGGAAAATAATGAGAACTCTGCTGGACAGCAGTACACCTCTGAAGACAGCAAGCAGCCAGCGACTCCAGAGCAGACAGCCAGGAAGTGAAGTTCCTTCCTTCAGTTACTTCTCTTCAGTATTGTTGTTGTTGTTGTTATTGTTATTTTTATATTAATTACAGTTTATTCATTTTGTATCCCAGCTGTAACCTGCTTCCTTATTCTCTTCCAATCCCACCTTTCCTCTTCATCTCCTCCCAAGCCCCTCTCTATGACAGCTCAATATCCAAGTGAGTTCCCTAGTAATAGGAACAGGGTCTGTCTCTGACATGAACTCAGTAGCTGGCTCTTTGACCACCTCCCCCTGAGTGGGGAGCAGCCTTGCCAGGCCACAGAGGAAGACAATGCAGCCAGTCCTGATGAGACCTGAAAAGCTAGGGTCAGATGGAAGAGAAGGAGGACCTCCCCTATCAGTAGACTCTTAAGGACATCTGACATCTTCAATTTCTTTCTTCAGAGACTTGGGGTCTTTTATGAGACTGTTTCTCCAACCAAGGACCATGTATGGATATAACCTAGAACCTCTGCTTGGATGTAGCCCATGGTAGCCCAGTATCTAAGTGGGTTCCCTAGTAAGGGGAACAGGGACTATTTCTGACATGAACTCAATGGCAGACTCTTCAACCTCCCCACCCCCAAGGGAGGAGCAGCCTTACTAGGCCACAGAGGAGGACTTTGCAGCCAGTCCTGAAGATATCTGATAAAACAGGGCCAGATGAAAGGGGAGGAGGTTCTTCCCTATCAGTCGACTTGGAAAGGGACAGGGAGGAAATGAGGGAGGGAGGGTGGGATTGGGAGGGAATGAGGGAGCAGGATACAGCTGGGATACAAATTTAATAAAATGTAACTAAAAATAAAAATAAATAAATGAATGAAGAAAGAAAGAAGGAAGGAAGGAAGGAAGGAAGGAAGGAAGGAAGGAAGGAAGGAAGGAAAGAAAGAAAGAAAGAAAGAAAGAAAGAAAGAAAGAAAGAAAGAAAGAAAGAAAGAAAGAAAGAACATCTGCATGGGAGGTCATCAAATCTAGTCTTCGATCTACCTTTGCTGATACTAAAAATATTGTATTTTTCCACATGATAAAATGGGTATTTTTTCAGTTTATACATTCATTTTGAGAAATAAATAAGAACACATACACTATACATATATACATACATATATATCATATATAATATATACATATACTTTTTGTTTTGTCATAAACATTTTATGTGATTCCTTCCAAGCAACTAGTATAATTTTATTTCTTCAACTTGACTTAGGGCATTGCCATGTGACCTTCTAGACCACAAATTTCAGAGTCAATGCATATGATGTTTCTCCTCTGCCTAGGCCCTGAGAAGATAACTTGTGTAGAGACTCGGCTGACTGACACTTGATGCATAGAATGAATGCAAAGTAATACATTGTGATTTTCAATGACGCCATGTAATATACCCACATGAGTGTTGGATACAGACTAGGAATTCTGCTTCAGTGGGATTCTAAACTGCACTGGAATGCTTAGCATGTGGGTATGCTTAGAGGACAGTCAGAAAATGACCTATCATGCCAGAAAATACAAATTTGTGCTAGGAAGAAGGTAACCTGTGTTATAAAGCACCAAAGTCTTTATAAACCTGTTATTTGGAGAAATCTGAAAAACACACAAGTCAGTAATGCACTCGAACCTCAATAACAGAGACTAGAAAACTGTGTCTCAGAGTTCATTTCTTCATTTGAAAAGGTATAATAAAACATGCAAATCATGAGCTTGTTTGCAAGCAGGAATAACAAGGTATACGAGATATACAAGGTACACAAGATATGCAAGGTATACAAGATAGTCTGGGCTAGGAGAAATTCATTGGATTAGAGAAATGACTACTTCACAATATAAAGGGCAAAAGATAAAACCATGGAAGATTTTGAGGAACGAAGGCTTGTTTTACAAAGGCTATCTAAGGAAGATCAAGTCAATGCTTTGGTTTTCGCCCCCATGTTAAAATCTATTAATTAATTTCAGAGCAAAGCCCCAATTACAATAGTAACAATCAGCAATTTCTTCTAATGGAGCAATATTGATTAGAGAAAGGTTTATAAGTCAATATATGTTTAATGAGAGTGAAACATAGGGTGGATGAGTACAAAAAGCAAGAAAACATATGTGTGTATTAAAAATTGGGTTGGAAACTAAATAATTTTGTATTTACATTTATATCTAAGAAATTCATTTAACCTAAAGTAAAAGAGAATTTTGCTGTATAATAATCACTGACTTTCTTTTTTAATTTGTTTTTATTAATTACAATTTATTCACTTTGTATCACAGCTGTAGCCCCCTCCCTCATGCTTCCCCAATTTCACCCTCCCTCCCTCCCTCTTCTCCTCCTGTACCCCTCCCCCAGTACACTGATAATGGAGGTCCTTCTTCCCTTCTATCTGACCCTAGCCTATCAGGCCTCATCAATACTTTATCTCCCTCTGTGGCCTGGAAAGGCTGCTCCCCTATCAGGCAGAGGTGATAAAAGAGCCAGCTACTGAGTTCATGTCACAGTCAGCCCCTGTTCTCCTTACTAGGGAAACCCACTTGAATGCTAAGCTGCCAAGGGCTACATATGTGCAGGGGTTCCAGGTTATCTCCATGCATGGTCCTTGGTTGGAGAATCAGTCTCAGAAAAGATCTCTGGGCCCAGATATTTTGGTTCTCTTGCTCTTCTTGTGGCACTCCTGTCCTCTCCAGGTCTTTCATCTCCCCTTCTTTCATAAGATTTGCTTCACTCTGCCCATAGTTGGCTATGAGTTTCAGCATCTGTTTTGATACCCTGCTGGGTAGAGTCTTTCAGAGGCCCTCTGTGGTTAAGCTAATGTCCTGTTCCCTGTTTTCTCCCTCTTCAGATGTCTATCCCATTTGCCTTTCTGAGTGAGGATTGATCATCTAACCATGGTCCTCCTTCTTGCTTAGCTTCTTTAGCTATACAGGTTTTAGTATGTTTACCCTATATTACATGTCTAATATCCACTTATAAGTGAATATATACTATGTGTTTCTTTCTGCTTCTGGGATACCACATTTAGGATGATCTTTTCTAGTTCCCACCATTTGCCTGCAAATTCCATAATTTCCTTGTTTTTAATTGCTGAGTAGTATTCCATTGTATAAATGTACCACAATTTCTGTATCCATTCCTGAGCTGAGGAACATCTGGGTAGTTTCCAGATTCTGACCATTACAAATAAAGCTGCTACAAACATGGTTGAGCAAATGTCCTTGTTGTGTACTTGAGCATATTTTGAATATGCCTAGGAGTGATATAGCTAGATCTTGAGGAAGCACTATTCTTAATTTTCTGAGAAAGTGTTAGATTGATTTCCAAAGTGGTTGTACAAGTTTACATTCCCACAAGCAGTGGAGGAGGGTTCCCCTTTCTCCAGATCCTCTCCAGCATGTGTTGTCACTTGAGATTTTTATTTTGGCCACTCTGATGTGTATAAGGTGAAATCTCAGGATCATTTTGATTTGCATTTCCCTAATGGCTAAGGATGGTGAGCACTCCTGTAATTGTTTCTCTGCCATTCAATATTCCTCTATTGAGAATTCTCTGTTTAGCTTTGCACACCATTTTTTAAAATGAATTACTTGAAATTGTTGCTTTTCAGCTTCTTGAGTTCTTTATATATTCTGGATATTAGTCCTCTGTGAGATATGGGGTTGGTGATGATCCTTTCCCAGTCTGTAGGCTGTCGTTTTGTTTGATGATCATGTGATCACTGACTTTCCATATTTCTCTCTCTCTCTCTCTCTCTCTCTCTCTCTGTGTGTGTGTGTGTGTGTGTGTGTGTGTGTGTGTGTGTGCTCCTGTGTGCATGTGAGAGCCCACGCAGGCATGCAAAGAGTAGGTACCTGTAAGTGTAAGCTAAAGGACAACTCAAGTACCACTTTTAGGCTCTAAAAGGTTTATTTGTTTGTTTGTTTGTTTGTTTGTTTGTTTTTTGAGACTGTCTTTCTAGGACTAGGTAAGTAGGATAGCAGGTGTTTGGCACGTGAGCTTTAGAGATTAGTCTGTCTCAGTCTTCCCAGTGCTTGGATTTCAATCACATGTCATCATGCTGGACTTTTAAAAAGTTGGGATTCAGGGATGAAATGAGGACTTTTTGCTTGTGAAACAAGCAATTAACTGAATAACCTGTCCTCCAACCTCAACTTTCTAACTCAAGAGCAAGCTATCAACATCTCTTCCAAATATGATTTATATGAAGACTGAGGCAGGACAACCCAGCAGGAAGAAGTGGAGTCTGCAGAGAAAACTGACAGCCAGGCTTCCTGACTATTAAGCCTTCTGTCTTGCTTGGATCAGAAACTTAAATCCAACCCAGGATTTGGTGATTACAGGTAGCATTGTCTCACTTATTAAAGGTGGTGATAAATGTCTGTTTTTCCTGTTTTTAGACTTACAGTAAGATAAGATATCTGTGGTATCTTTGATCTGAGGAAATTCCTATGACTTATTTTGACAAGTGACATGAAAGTGGACAGGACTCATGGTGTCATGTTAGACTGGAGAGCTGGCTCATCTTTTCCCATGCTTCTTGCTTCCTCCTGACTGGAAATAATGATAACACAGAAGTGGAGGTAACCTCAGCTCTCAGCTCTCATAGGATAGCTTAGACGCCTACCACGCACATAAAGATCGAAAGATAGAAATTGTAGTTTTATGGCAGTGGATGAGGAATGTGGGTCTTGTTATCACAGTGCAGTCTAGCCAATTTAACTCCTAAAGAAAATCAAGACAGAGTTATTCAAAGATGTCAGTAAAATAACAGGTTCAGAAACAGGAAGAATGTTAATGCTGTGCTGGTCAGTTTTTTAGTGTTTTTTGTTTTTTTTTTTTTTTTTTTTTTTTTTTTTTTTTTTTTTTTTTTTTTTTTTTTTTTTTTTTTTTTTTTTTTTTTTTTTTTTTTTTTTTTTTTTTTTTCTTTTTTTTTTTTTTTTTTTTGTAGTCACAGAGTGTGACTAAATTATTTGAGGGCTACAAAGTCATTTAACGGGGTCTGCACTCACTTTTCTTCTCTAGAAAGAATTATAATATAAAAAAATTAGGTGTGTGTGTGTGTGTGTGTGTGTGTGTGTGTGTGTCTGACTGTATGCAACAGAGAAAGAAAGAGAGGTTAATGTCCAATATGTTTCTTATAGTATGACTCACTATCAAAGTTTTGAAGGCACTGGAATAGGAACACTTCATTGATGAATTTTCCTGTAAGTAGTCATTCCCAAAGAATTTGTGGCATGGTGATATCATGTTCTCAAATTTTTTTGTTCAAACACTTGTTCTTAGGGATAGTGAAGAATTTATTAATTTTTAAAATTGAGTTAAGATAAAATCAATAAAAAAAACTCTGTGATGTATAGAAAGCTATTTCAAATAGCATCTATGGAGAATGACAGAATTAGCACATACAGATTTTAAAAAATCAAGATAGAAATAGTGACTCCCACGAGCTACTGAGAATGACAGAATATCATACATGATAATATGGTATATATTTGAAAACCTAAAAGAGGGAAAGATAAGATCATAGTCATTATGTTATGCCACATGAATACATTAACTTTAATAAAATTCCTAGATATTGGTTTGGAGTTATGTTAAAAAAAATACCAAGATTTCAGAAATTCCTTTGAAAGAAATTCTTATACTGTCAAAATGAAAAAAGATATGGCTGAGTTATTTATTATTAGTTAGATTTTAATAATGGCTATCTCTGAAAGATGTTATTAACCTTTCAATAAAGAGAAAAGCCCAATATCATATATATATAATATATAAATATATAGATATAATTTCCTACTCAAATGCATGCTCTTATTTTCTTGTTTTCGGTGGAGAGCTTATATCATTTGGAGGTGACATAAAATTGAGGTAGATTAGAAAAAAAGTACAGGCTCCAAATTTAGAATGCCTTCAGACAATGCAGACACTCCTGATGAGACTTGATAGACTAGGATCAGAAGGAAGGAGAGGAAGACCTCACCTATCAGTGGACTTGGGGAGGGACATGCGTGGAGAAAAGAGAGGGAGAATGGAATTGAGAGGGGAGAAGAGAGGGGTCTATGGGGGGATACAAAGTGAATAAAGTGTAATTAATAAAAATTAAAATAAAAAATATTTTTAAAAAAGAAAATAAAATACCTGAAAAAAATAATGCCTTCAGAAGAATAAAATTTAGAGTCAAACATGAAGTGTACAGTTTAATAATTGTAACATCAGTACCTAGATTCTACAGACATGAGGAAGCTTGGAGTTGACAACATTGCACAGACCTTGATCTACCTAAGTAGGGAAAATGTGGACAATGGAAAATTTAAATATTTGCCCAGCACCAAAATCTAATAAGTAATATTGCTTAGGATAAAAATAATTATACTAAGAATCTATTCTATATTCTATTCCATCTTTCTACCAGATTAATGGATATCAAAACTAGCATAGTATGTAATGTACTTCTGAATTGAGGCAAAAAAGTGAACAATACTGTTACCAATTGGGAATAAGAGCCATGCTGGGGACATCTAGGACCTAAAATGTTGCTCAAGAGACTGGCACAAATAAGTGTTTATAGAGGATTTGGATTTATGGAGTATATAAGACATGGGAAAACCAATAATCAAAAGAAATGATAACATGATACTAATACTGGACCTGAAAACCAGAGGTAAATAAAAAAAACCAAGACCACAAATGCTCTCTTAAAACATTTTGACTTTTGACATTGAATATGAGAGTTTTCTCATCATGTATGAGACAAAAGAGCACAGGTAATCGATAGTAGATTTCAATCTGAGTATGAATTGCAATCTCTAATAATTATGTAATGATGTAAATAATAACCGATGAATAAAATTCCCTAGTGGGTAAATAGAGTTTAGCGCTATGGTTGTTGATTGTAGGATATATCATAATATAGCAAAGATTTTGTAGAATTTATGTATACATAGCTGAATTTATACTGTGACAGATTAAGGATTTCAGGTTTGGAATATAAGATTTCGTAATGCTTTCCCTCTTGGGTTCATGCAGGCAAACCTAACTAAATGCAGTGGGTCACACACACACAAAAGCAAGAGAATGGAGACTTGGGAAGAATAAGAAATTTGATAGGTGTATAAGAGTGGATAAATAGGGGACTTTTGTCAAAAATATTATGTATATATTGAATTAATAAATTTATGAATGAACTTGTAACAAGTGTAATAAATGACCTTACTGCTTTATTCACTTGTGAGCATCTTAGTAAAAGTCTTAGAAATAATTTTCTTTAGGATTTGTCTAGGGCTTATGATTTGAATAACGCGAGGAAACTGGTAATTTTGCAATCTCCACCTTGATCTTTCCTGTCTTGAGGTGAAAAGGAAGAAATGAGGCTGGTTTGCTCTGTTAGCGAAGCAGTCACTCTTCTAGCCAGGAGAGGGTGATATTTTATCTGTTCCTGTGCTAGAGATGCTGTGTCTGTTCAGTCTGTGCTCACACATCATGATTCCACTACTCTCTCTGTGTGTTTGTTTGGAGATAGTCTCTTACTGTAGAGCCTAGGCTGAGCTTGAGAATTTCCTGCCTCAGTCTACCAGGTTCTGGGATTATGGGTGCGTACAAAGGCATCCAGGAGGTGTTTTGTGCCTTTTTTGTTTTGTTCTGTTTTTGTTTTTGTTTTCTTTCTTGACTCATGATAATCAATATGCCCTGTTCTTGGTATTTTATACAGTTGCTTGTGTTTAAGAAGGAAAACAGATTTTTTTAAAATTTATTTATTATTACAATTTATTTACTTTGTATCCCTGCTGTAGCCACCTCCCTCATCCCTTCCCAGTCCCACCCACCATCCCCCTCTCTTCCTATGCTCCTTCCCTAGTTCACTGATAGGGGAGGTCCTCCTCCCATCTGACTCTAGCCTATCAGGTCTCATCAGGACTGCCTACATTGTCTTTCTCTGTGGCAGTGGCAAGGCTGTATCCCCTCAGGGGGAGGTGTTCAAAGAGCTAGCCACTGAGTTCATGCCAGAGACAGCCCCAGCTCCCCTTTCTAGGGAACCCAGTTGGAGACTGAGCTGCCATGGGCTACATCTGAGCAGGAGTTGTAGGTCCTCTCCATGCATGGTCCTTGGTTGGGGTATCAGTCTCTGCAGGGCCTCCTGGGCCCACATTTTTGGCTCTGTTGGTTTCTTTGTGGAGCTCTTGTCTCTTCCAGGTCTTTCTATCTCCCCCTTCTTTCATAAGATTCCTTGCACTCTGCCCAAAGTTTAATTGAAAATATTTGTTTTTTCATACAGCATATTCTGATTTTGGTTTCCCCTCCCCCAGCTACTCCCAGATCCTCTCTGCTTCCACATCAACACCCTTTCATTTTCTCTCTCTCTCTCATAAAATACAAACATATATCTAAAAAATAATAGCATAAAATATAATGTGATAAATTAATAACAGTATTAGCTGTGAGCTTCAGGACATGGCTTTCCTTTATCCCTTTGCTGTCTGCCATAGCATGTCCTTTGTGGCTCTAGTTACTGTTGGACTAATATGCCATGTTTTCAAATTTCACAAACAAACTGTCTTCTAGTAAAATTGTTATGAGCAGAGACAATGTTTTATTTCTTTGAATATACCAGAAAAAGACCCTTCCGTTTTAGAGTGGGCATTCATAGTATTTTTTCTGAATGAGGCAAATTTTGGTGTGCTGAAATTGTCTAAAGGCAATGATCACATAGAGCGAACTTCTATTACTGAATTAAAAATAAATTCATTAAGATGGAGGTAAAGCAAATTTCACGGTTTGAAAGGTCTTTTGTTTGTTTGTGTGTTGTTTGTTTGTTTTTGAGACAGGGTTTCTCTGTGTAGCCTTGGTTCTTCTGTACTTGCTTTGTAGACCCAGCTGGCCTCAAACTCATAAAGATCCACCGGCCTCTGTCTGCCTCTCTAGTGCTGGGATTACAGGCATGGACCACCGTGACCTGCTCTCAAATGTTTCTTATGTGTCTAATGTTTTGTGAAAAACAGACATTAACTAAGGCTAACAGCTATCTGATTCTTGTAGCAAATGCAATCTTTTCCCCACACACACCTGCCGAAGCATGAATGAAAAAAAGCACAGAGGATGCTGAAAATGTTAACACACAAACTGAGTAAACAGACTTGTAGTGGCCCAGCTGGTGTGTGCAAGTCTTGTGTGGTACCTCTGCCCACATGCTTCGGTGAGGAATCCTCTCCAGGAAGTTGTCTGCATTGCTGGAGTTTTCGTTTTCTTCAGTGTATACCCTCCACCCCGACAGCACCCATAGGAAGCCAAATGTGGGTGGACTTTCAAATCTTATACTCAGCATTTATCACTCCTGGTTTGAAATCTCTTTTACATTGTTTCTCTGTTCCTTGGAAGTCCAGGAAAACAGTAAGTGCAAGCACAGCTGTTTCGATGGATTGCATCAGTAGGAGGTCCTCATTGTTGACATGTGAAAGCCCTCTGGGTTGCTTGTATTTTCTCCCCTCAGTGTTAGCTCATTTGGTTACTACCTGCTGCTAAGGAGCTCAAGTTTGGGCTGTAATCCATTTTTAAGCTAGAAAACATTGTTGAGGTCTTAAGAACCCTAGGATAATGCCAAAGGCTTGAAGGGGCCAAAAATGTTAACATCTGTTGGAGGCCAGATTGAGAGGGCAAGAGAGCCTATTCTTAGTCCAAACCAATCACCTCCTTGAAAATTCCACATCGAGTATTCTGATTAAAGGGAATTGAAGGCATTGACAGCAATGAACTGAGTGAAAAAACAGAGTGACATGAAATGAGGCCACATCTTGACTGGAGGGGAAAAAAAATCACCTTTGTTTAACTCTATTTCAGGATTTTTGAGTCCTGTCATTTGCATAAATTTGTTGTGACAAAACAGTCGTAGACCTTTCTTTTAAAATCACAATTTTAATTTTTTTATATTATAATATAATTATGTAATTTACCCTCTTTTTTTTTTCTCTCCAAACCCTCCCACAAAGGCTCTCCTCAAATTCATAGCTCCCTTTTTGTTAATTGTTGTTTGACACACAAACACACACACACACACACACACACACACGTAATATGACTGTGCATGTACTTTTAGTCTTATGTATGTTTTCAGAACTGACCATTTGGTATTGGATAACCAACTCATGTCCTTTTTCCTGGGGAAGACCATTTCTCTCACTACCAGCTTTTCTTAGTTGCTTGTACTTCTTAGTGTAGTGTTGAGGCCTCTTGGGATTTCCCCTGTCTACATGAACATGTTTTGCTGTTCTTCATATTCAGCTCATGTCCAAGCAGTCATGTTAGTGAGAGTTTATAGATGTGGTTTCTAACATTTCTAAGAGATACAGTGTTATAGCACCATCCCTGTTCTTCAGGACTTTACCATCTTTCTACTCCCTTTTCTGTAATTTTCTCCGAAGCTTTAGATGCAGGAGTTTTGCTGGACTTGCACCAGCTATGATGCCTAGGAATCACACCAATAAGCTATAACCCTAAAGGTGCAGTAGTGAGACAAATGTTGGCAGTAACCAACAGCTCTCTAAATTGACCTTGAGACCTGCTCAATAAGAGGGAAAACATACCTGGTACTGAAACCTAGCTGCAGCCTAGGCATAGTGAATTCATGGGTCTTAGAGAAGTCCCTACGATCTATGCTTTGCTAAGCAAACATAATCTTTAACTACATTCTGAATAGTGTCCTTACATCAACAGATAAGTGTAGTCCGTGTTCCTCATCAAGAAAACTTTTGCAAAAGAGATCATTGCAGAAAACCACAAGCTATGAAAATGCAGTATTGTGGAGCCCAGGCTTTTCTGTTTTAAAACTTTGGTCTTAAAAAGAAAAGAAAATCAAGCCTGTTGCTTTAAATGATGCTGATTTCAACTGTGAAGAAGTCTTAGCCATGCAGACTCCAATGGCCCCTCTAAGATTCTCTTCAAGGAGGTGTGAGGTGCCAGGTGGGCTATTAAACCTTAGGCAGCATTGTGTCAGAGGGACAGCAGGGCATTGGCCTATCATTTGTCTGCCTGATTGCTGACTGTCTTGCGGGAGTTAATGACAAACGTCGTCTTGTGGTCTGAGCACCGGCTCAGCTATATGGAAGCTTAAGGATGACTTGAATAGTTTAACATATTGATGTCTATTCAGTCTCCTTACCAGGTACAATAGCCTCAGCCTTTGCTTCAGCCCCACCTGACTTCTTTTTGGTAGACCTATTGGCATTCACCACAGAGAGGCAGTGGGTATATTTGAGTCCTAGTCACACCATGGATTCCAGATCAGCTTGACAAAGTTGGGCTGGAAGAGCTTCTTCCCACTCAACATACTGTGTAGCATTTGTTGAAGTGAATGTGCTTACCTGCTTTTGTTTTTTCTATTAGAAAAAATTATTGATCTCAAAAATGACTATTTGTGTTGCTTGATTTTCATGGAGCTTTATGAGAAACTGTCTATTTACCCTCAAGAGGACAGTGATAACAGCTCAAAGAAATGTGAATTTATTGTAGTTACAGGATCATGGCTGAAGGATTCCTTATAAAACATGGATGACTCAAAGGCAGCTATATCGCTCAAAGGTACACTCCTAGCATGCTTGAAAATGATATCCCTGGAGTTTTTCTTTCCAGTTTCTTGTACCTCCTCGTGTAGGAAACTCTTCTGCCTCAGCAAGTACAACGGCTGACATACATGTCGCATGCAGGTATCTGTGGACCTTGTAAGTTTCCTTTGCTTGCTCGACCTTGAAAATGTCATTTACCTTCTGAGTTCTGTGACCTTTGTTTATTTCTTGAGTCCTATGAGCCCTCTTCCTCTCTCTAGCAGAGGATGCTTAATTCAGCGCTGATGGCTATGCAATGGCAGACTGTAGAAAGTATACGAAAATAAATTAAAGTGTGTTTTTCTTACAATCACAAAGTTACTATGTGATCTTCACAACAAAACTATTCAATTATTAAGTCACTTATTTAATAAGTGGCACTGGGCCTTTTACATAATACTTATCGAATTCTTATAATGAACTGGAGGGATATTGATTCTTCCTATTTCTTTTTTTTCCACACAAGAAAGCTGAGACCTGTAGAATGATGTGATTTATCCAAAGTCACAAAATTAATAGGTAGGTGGACCTGCAGGACTCCTTCACTGGTTCATAATAACAAAGGTACATGTTAACCACTATACACTATTGTTATTACAACTCTCGATGGATATCCAATTATTCAGCATTGTAAGAATACATATATCCGGAGTAGGCACAACACAACATCTTTGCAGATGGTGACCTAGAATTTGTTAATATGTTCATCCATGCTAAGACAATAATGAGTGTATGGAGGGACCCATCAAGGGTATGGGAACACTTTTCAGGGCATTTGGGGACCATCCACATCAAATCATTTAACAGAGTGCAAACAATTTAACACCGAGAGCCTCTCAATTATCTTCTTGCAAAGAAATAAATGATAAAGAATAAATCTCTACCCTGCGAGCAAATGAAGTACACTTCTGCGCTGTTGTTCCCTAACCTGACATCAATAAGCAGCCAATGTTCAGAAAACACACACAAACTTTAATATGTACCTGTTAAAATTTAGATAAAAGATGTCGAAAACTGTGGGTACCCCCAAAAACTTGCCAAAAAAAAATAAAAGCCTTGGAGTACATGGTAAGTGTCCCACAAGTGGGCTTACCCAAACAAGTGTTGAACCGACATTGATTACAGGTATCTGGCTCCTTTCTTATGCTCTCCTAGTTGTCTGTGTGCAAGTGTGTGTGTGTGTGTGTGTGTGTGTGTGTGTGTTTGTGTGTCTGTATATATTTTTGTAATGTTAAAGGACAAAGGTTTGGAAACTAAACAGATATCAATGTGTGTGTATGTGTGTTTGGGCATGCGCGTGTGTTTCTATTTCCGTACCTTTCCAAAAAAAATAAAACAATAATCCCTGCCGTTCTCACAAGTATACATAATAAAACAAAAGGAAGAATAATGAGCTTAATGCCAGACACCAGCAAACGATATTTACCTTTCTCTTTAGCTACTTCTGCAAATGCTATAATCACTACTACTTATTTACATTGTAGTATTTTTTACTCACAATTAAGTTCACATAAAAATCATTGATCCAAAAAAAAAAAAATCACAGGCTGGGACATGCTATTTCCTCTACAGTCATATGGGCAACCATTGTTCTAGGGAGTGCACACATTTTGAGTTCCAGTTACTACAAATTGCTCATTTTCTTTAATTTTACTTTAAAACTCCCTGTTACTTTATTTCTCTCTTCTTCATCTAGCCTACAGCTGCTTCTCTCTGCCTTCCATGTACTTTGGGATGAATCGTTGAAAATATTCTATGACCCAATGTAGATTTTTTTTTATCCTGAGGCAAATATCTGTTGCTAATAACTAACTAAATAACTAAATAAACAAAACATTACAAAACATTAAAAAAATAAAACCTTCTGAGTTTGATGGACTTTCTCTATTTTTCTCCATCTCAATGTTTTCTAGTTCTGCTTTAATATCTTTGTTCTAGGAATAGGTTATTCTTTTTTTAAGGTTGCATGAGGGGTAAGGTTTCAGTGAGATGCTATTCAAGACTACAGTAATGTGTCACTGCACAACTGATGAAACATCTGGTAAACTACAAGAAGACTGTTGGTATAATTTTTTTTTAATGTATACACCTTACCCTTGTTCATTCAAATACTGATTTCTCCCCCACCCCACCCCCCAACTCTCTGGTTTCAATCTAGACGTTGCATTGTGATACTCATTCTAAGCATCTTATCTCAACTCTTGTGTAAACAGAAAAAATAAAGCAACTAGACACAATGTTGAGCAGGGAGGAGCCAGAGGACAGGAAAGAGGGGAGGAGCCAGAAGGCAGAAGATGAGTGGGAGGAGAAGGGGTGAGGGGAGAACTAGTAGAGCAGAGCTAGAGGAGAGATCTTGGAGGACGTGGAGCATGAACCAGACCTAAGATTTCACAAAAAGCAAGTATAATGTGAGAAATGTAAATGTTAGGAAACTGAGGGCTTGGAGGTTTAGGAGGGAGTAAATATTGCCCAGCATTGTGTTCTAGGTTAACTAAAAACCCAGTCTCTGTGTGGTGCTTTGGTTATACAGCTGTTTAAGATTAGCAGTAAGCTTTACTAGAAGATAAACCAACAGTAAATATTAATAACTTCATACAACAGAAGACAAAACAGACACTGGGGTGTTGTGAGGAAATTGATCCCTTAGATGCTACTGATAGACTATAAGATGATGTATCTCCTTTAGTGAGCACTATGGGGAAAGTCTCAAAAAGTTTTAAAAATATGGAATTGGGGAGATAGCTCTGCGAGGAAAGTCTTAGTTGTGCAAGCATGTGGACCTAAATGCAGATCCCTGTTTCCCATGTAAAAGCTCAGTAGCATGCATACCTAACCCTTCTACTTGGAGATTAGAGACAAGAGGTCTCCCGAAGCTCACTGGTTAATGTCTGTTTATCACTTTGACCATCATGTCGACATTCTTATCTGCTTTACTGCCCAACTTATTCTATGTCCAGCTCCGTGTTCCCTCATCATCAAATGTTACTGACTCTTGATCTCTTTACTAATTTTAGACTTTACCCGCACATACCTGTTTACAAATACACATGTATACATTATAAAGCAGACACTGTAACACACAGGTTTTTTTGTGTGTTTTTTTAAATCTGGGATCATTGTCCTAGTTATGTTTGAATTTCACATAAATCTGGGCATACCAGAGAAAAGGAGCCTCAACGGAGTAATTGGCTCCATTTGAGTGACCTTTGCCATGTTCGTGAGACATTTTCTTCGTTGTTAATTTTTATAGGAATGTACAGCCCAGTGTGTATGGGGCCATCCATAGGCAGTGAGGTTGGCAAGTTAGAGGAAGGAAGGGAGTAAACCGTATTTTCCCATGATTTAATCGGTCCTAGAATCAGCCATTCTCCAGCTAGCCTGGCACCATTTCTTCGACAACTGAACTAGATAAAATTTGGAAATTAGATATATCTGTTACTTTTAGGATATCATCACTTGCTGGTCTTTTTAGCTGAAACAGTGAGAAGATATAATTTTGTATATCAAGCCATATGTATAGACATACCTATAAGTCATCTTGCTATACCAAACTCTCTATATTTATAAGCAAAACATGAATTAATACATATTCACACACACATAACAAATGATTATACATTTCCACATAAGATTACTCCATTCCTTATGTACTACAATGTTACTAATCTATTTTTTACTTCTATTATAAAATACTTGAGATGAGTTGATGTTACAAATCAAATATGATTGCACAATCATGATGTTATAGATCTAAGAGCAAGGCATAGGCATTGGCTGTGGTTGGCACTCCTAGCATAAGGCTATGGCCATCACACAGTGGAACACATGTGGAAGGGATGACTTTAATCAACAGAGAAAGAGCAGGCCAATCAGTTCATGTCAGAGACAGTCCTGTTCCCATTACTAGGGAACCCACTTGGACACTGAACTTTCATGGGCTACATCTGTGCAGCGGTTCTAGGTTATATCCATGAATGGTCTTTGGTTGGAATAGCAGTCTCAGAAAAGGCCCATGGGCCCAGATTTTTTTGGTTCTGTTGTTCTCCTTGTGGAGTTCCTGACCTCTCCAGATCTTACTATCTCCCTCTTCTTTCATAAGATTTCCTGCACTCTGCCCACAGTTTGGTTAAGAGTCTCAGCATCTGCTTTGATACCCTGCAGGGTAGATCCTTTCAGAGGCCCTCTGTGGTAGGCTCCTGTCCTGTTCCCTGTTTTCTCCTTCCTCTGATGTCCATCCTTTTTGCCTTTCTGAATGGGGATTGAGCATCTTAGACAGAGTTCTCCTTCTTGATTAGTTTCTTTAGGTGTACAGATTTTAGTATGTTTATCCTATATTATACATCTAATATCCACTTATGAGTGAGTTTATACCTTGTGTGTGTTTCTGCTTCTGGGATACCTCACTCAAGATGATCTTTTCCAGTTTCACCATTTGCCTGCAAATTTCATGATTTCCTTGTTTTTTTTTTTTTTTATTGCTGTGTAATATTCCATTGTGTAGATGTACCACAATTTCTGTATTCATTCCTCAACTGAGGGGCTTCTGGGTTGTTTCCAGCTTCTGGCTGTTACAAATAAAGCTGCTACAAACAAGTTTGAGCAAATGCAGTTGTTGATTACTTGAGTTTCTTTAGATATATGCCTAGGAGTGGTAATGCTAGATCTTGAGGAAGCGCTATTCCTAATTGTCTGAAAAAGCACCGTACTGTTCTTTGATCATCTCCCCCTGAGAGGGGAGCAGACCTACTAGGCCACTGGGGAAGAAAAAAAAAATGCAGCCACTCCTGATGAGACCTGATAGACTAGGGTCAGAAGGAAGGAGACCTTCCCCATCAGTGGACTTGGGGAGGGGCATGGACTGAGAAGGGGGAGAAAGGAGAGGACTGGGAGGGGAGGAGGGAGGGAGCTACAGGGGTGATACAAAGTGAATAAAGTGCAATTAGTAAAAATACAAAAATACAAAAAAATCAGCAGAGAGAAACTGAAGAGGCTTGAGTTCTCACAATACCTTCCCAGGGTACAGAACTACTGAACACTATCTGTTAAAGACACCACCATCTTCTACCACATTGTGTCAAGAAGAAACAAGTTACTAACACAAAACTTTCCAGGTCAAACAAAGTAATCATAGTATTAGTATTTTATGCAGTGATTCTCATTTTGTGACTTCATCCTTGAGACAATGTTGCCATTCATTCAACTTGTTCATATGCCGTATCTACCTAAAATAATTTCTAAACAGTTATTTCTTAAGTCAACTGAAAATAACACATGTATAATGTCTTTTAACTTTATTTATCACTGTCTTTATAATACTTAATTCGAAATTTCCAATCTACAAAATTTTCCTTCTGCCTGAAGAAAATGTTTAACATTTAGATTATATATAGAAAATACAGAATTGGTATAAGAAAATCTTTTCAGGTTTTGACTAAGCAATTTTTAAATGTTCATTTTACTTCTGAAAGATAAATTTGATAGATGTAGAATTAAACATTGTATTTTCTCTCAATATTAAATGCTTGCTTTTTATTTTAATTATTCCTAGAATACTTAGAAGTTTTCATGTTTGTGGTGTTTCATTTTTCTTTTTCCAAGAAAGTCTGTTTTCTGCCGTTTGATTATAATGGCTAAGACTGACTAATTTGTGTGTGTGTGTGTGTGTGTGTGTGTGTGTGATATGTTTGGGTGTATGTGATATGTGTCTGTGTATGTCTGTGTGTGATGTGTGTGTTTGTGTGTGGGGTGTGTGTCTGAGTGTGAGTACAGTATTTGTGTATATGTGCGGTGTGTGTAGTTTGTGTGTGTGTATGTGGTGTGTGTATGTGGTGTGTATGTAGTGTTTGTGTGAATGTGGTGTGTGGTATGGTGTGGGGTGTGTGTGTGCTCATATTTATCTGGGGGTATATGAATGTACTAATATTATACATATGTATACATGTGAACAAACTTGGCTATTGTTCCTCAGGCTCTACCCATATTTCATTATATTTTAACTTTATTTCATTTCAAAACAGGAACTTTCACTGTCTTGTAACTGACCAAATAGAATAGACTGATGAGTTGACAAGTCTCAGTGGTCCTCCTGTCTCTGCCCTCCTCACACTGGGATTATAAGAGCACCCTCTCACCCACCCATTTTCAGGATTTTTAAAAAGTGGGTCCTAGTAATTCCATTCAAGTTCTTGGGCTATCTCCTCAGCGTCCTTTGAAGACATTACATGTAGTTGTTTATTATGGTTTACTTGAAAAACCAAAATTACACAGAGCTTTATTTATCCATGAATGTAAAACAGCATAAATATGAGGCAATCAAGCCGTTAGGTCAAGCATCACTTGAAATTAATGATTTTGATATTTCTTTCTTATGTAAAGGAACAGATTCTGTGTTTTGAAACAGAATGGGGTTTCTGTTATGTTCAATTCCTGGATTTTTTTTAAAGATTTGTTTTTATTTTTAAGTGTGTGTGTGTGTGTGTGTGTGTAAATGTGTCCAGAGGCCAGAGGTGGAGATTGAGTTATAGTTGTCTTTGAGCTACCTAACATGAGTGGCTAGGTTGGAAATCTAGTCTCCTGCAAATGCCATAGGTGCTCTTAACCACAGAGTTATTTCTTCAGTGTTAAGAGACTGACTTAGTGTTAAATAGTAACAAGTTCATGTTGTGTTAAAATGCTCATGACAGAACTTCCAAATGCATATCATTGATTCTTAAAACTAACAGAACTTAAGCTGTGTGTGAAATACTTTTATTGCTAATTCATCTCAACTTTGCCGATGTCTCAAAGAGTAAGGAGGAAATGGTCTCTGGCCAGTGGCTGCCAAGTTGTAGGAATCACTTGTGGATAGAAGCTGATCATCCTCTGGGACAGTAGTAAATACAGCTGGACTGGAAAATCAAGGGAGGAAATTATTGACCCAGAAGTTTAGAAAGTAATAGAGATATTTTGTTCCACTGCATGTAGGAGGAGATAACATGGTCTACACATTTTATACATTCTTTGTATGATTATTATTTAAAATGCAGTGCAAGAAATCTTTCACTAGCTGATAATGGCTTAAGATAAAATGTTCTTTGTAAAGCAATTTCCACTATTTTCCACACAAATTTAATGCATTTGGTTGTTTTAAACAGCTGTTTTATATTCACTTAAATGCAGTATTACAGTTTATAACATTTTCTTTCTACAGGAAAGTGACTCTAAGTATCAGAATCTAAAAACCTAAATCAAAAGAAAACAAGTGTAGTATTTTGTATGAAAATAGTGTGGAATACCAAATCAATTGAGTTATTAAGTTTGATCAAGTAATTATTGAAAAATCACCAAATTATTTGATATAAATGACTGGTCAATTTACCTAAAACAGATCCAGATCTCTCTATTGAATATTTTCTTTTTGATTAGCTCTTAATACTCAACAAAATGAAAGGTGGCGTCACACATGACACTTGACAACTGACTCTCTTATGATTTGACTCCCAACTTTCTATGGGTTTCCATAGCATCTTTTCTTCCCTCTTATAGTACCTATAATATTAATAATTATCATTTATGGAGTCCTAGCTGAGTGGCTGGCACAGCTCTTGACATGTGCTATCTGAATTAACCTTCAGCAAATCTCTGAGACTCTGTTGTTGGTGGTGATGTTTTGTTTTGTTTGCTTAACAAAGGAACGTACTGAAACACAGAAAGGTAATTAGTTTGCCCCCAATGATTTACTTAATAAGTAACAAAGACAGAAAAGATATGACTAGAGAGACAAGAAGGGATCCCTGCACAGTAGTTTGCCTCACAACAAAGAAGAGAATTCCAAGGAGGAAGAGATAGCCAGGAAAATTAAAAAAAAAAAAAAAAACCAAAATAAACAGAGTAAAAATCAGCATGGGATAATTTCAGTTTTCTCTGAGTGGATAAATTTAAATTGTATTGCTTAAGTCTGTATATGGAAGCTGAATTCAAATTTGGGTAAGTTTTGGTTGAATTTCATGTTTTTTTTTTTTTCTTCACTCGAAATAATAGTACATAGAGGTACTTTTGCCAACTTGTAAGAGACAGCTGATGAGGGACTCCAGGCTCAATCAGACATATAACTGGATTTTGAAATCCACCATCCTTATGACCCTCATCAACACAACATCTTTTTTTAAAAAAACTGCCTGGTTATATGGTGACAAAGAATGCAAATGTATTTAGCCTCAGTTTCAAGAAAGCTGCATCATTTATTGTTTTTTGTTTGTTTGTTTTATAGTTTTTTAATTAATTAATTCAGTTTACATCTTGATCATAGATCATAGGCCCCTCCCTCTTCTTCTCCCAGTACCACCTCCTTCTTGCATCCACTCTGCCCTATTTCTCAGAATAGGGCAGCTCCCTACCTAGCTCATCTATTCACATGAGGAATGAGTTCCTCTTATTCCCCTATGGACTGGTAGGGATGTCCCATCAGGGGAAAGTGATTAAAAAAAAAAAAGCAGGCAACATAGTCTGTGTCAGAGATCCCCCACTGTCCCAACTAGTGGGCCAACACGAAGCCTAAGATGCCCATCTGGCTTATCTTCTAGGGTTCTGTGCAATGTAGTATGTCTATCCTGTACTATATGACCAAAATCTGCTTATAAGTGAGTATATACCATGAGTGTCTTTCTGGGTCTGTGTTTCTTCACTCAGGATCATCTTTTCTTAGTTCCATCCAATTTCCTGCAAATTTCATGACTTCCTTGTTTTTAATGGCTGAGTAGTATTCCATTGTGTAAATGTGCCACAGTTTCTTTTTCTGTTCTTCAGTTGAGGGACACCTAGATTGTTTCCAGCTTCTGGCTATTACTAATAAAACTGCTATGAACATGGCTGAACAAATATCCTTGTAGCATGGTGGAGCAACTTTGGGTGTATGCCCCGGAGTGGTATAGCTGGGTTTTGAGAAATGGCTTTGCCTGGTTTTCTGAGAAAGAGCCTTTGATTTCTGCAGTCGTTGTATGCATGCTCACCAGCAATGGAGGAATGTTCTCCTTTCTCTACATCCTTACCAGCATGTGCTGTCACTTGAGATTTTTATCTTAGACATTCTGACAGATGTAAGACGGAATTTCAGAGTTGTTTTGATTTGCATTTCCCTGATGACTAAGAATGTTGAGCATTTCTTTAAGTGCTTCTCCTCCATTTGAGATTCCCCTTTTGAGAATTCTGTTTAGTTTCATACCCGTTTTTTAATTTGGATTATTTGGATTGTTGGTGTTTAATTTCTTGAGTTTTTGGATATTAGCCCTTTGTTGGATATAGGATTGGTGAAGATCTTTTTCCAATCTGTGGACTGCCAGATTGTTCTATTGATAATGTCCTTTGCTTTACAGAAGCTTTCCAGTTCAAGAGGTCCCATATACTAACTATGATCTTAGACCCTGAGCTGTTGGTGTTCTGTTAAGAAAGTTGTTTCCTGTGCCAGTAAGTTTAAGGCTTGTATCTACTTTTTCTTTCAGCAGATTTAGTGTATCTGGTATTATGTTGAGTTCTTAGATCCACTTGGACTTGAGTTTTGTGCAGGGTGATAAATATGGCCCTATTTACATTCTTCTATATGTAGACATCCAGTTAAACCAGCACCATTTCATGAAGATGTTGACTTCTTTATTGTATGGTTTGGCTCCTTTGTCAAAAATCAGGTGTAGATAGGTGTGGGGGCTTATTTCAGGGTCTTTAATTCAATTCCATTAGCCAACTAGTGTATTTCTATGTCAGAACTATGCAGTTTTTATTACTATTGTTCTGTAGTATAGTTTGAGGTCAGTTAGTGGAGACACCTCCAAAAGTTCTATTATTGTATAGGTTTGTTTTGGCTATTCTGGATTTTTTGTTTTTCCATATGAAGTTCAGAATTGTTTGTTCAAGATATTTGAAAAAATGTGTTATGTTTTTTATTAATTACACTTTATTCACATTGTATCCCCCCATAAGCCCCTCCCTGCACCCCTCCCGATCCCACCCTCCCATCCCCTTCTTCACACATGCCCCTCCCCAAGTCCACTGATAGGGGAGGTCCCCCTCTCCTTCCTTCTGATCTTAGTCTATCAGATCTCATCAGGAGTGGTTGCATTGTCGTCTTCTGTGGCCTGGTAAGGCTGCTCCCCCTTCAGGGGGATGTGATCAAAGAGCAGGCCAATCAGATTATGTCAGAGGCAGTCCTCTTCCCATTACTAGGTAACCCACTTGGACACTAAACTGCCATGGGCTACATCTGTGCAGGGGTTCTAGGGTATCTCCATGCATGGTACTTGGTTGGAGTATGAGTCTCTGGGAAGATCCCTGTGTTCAAATTTCTGGTTCTGTTGCTCTCCTTGTGTGGTTCCTGTCCACTCCAGATCTTATTATTTCTCACTTCTTACATAAGACTCCATGCACATTGTGCAACAGTTGGCCATAAGTCTCAGCATCTGCTTTGATAGTCTGTATGGCAGAACCTTTCAGAGGCCCTCTGTGGCACGTTTCTAGCTTGTTTCCTGTTTTCTTCTTCTTCTGATATCCATCCTCTTTGCCTTTCAGGATGGGGATTGAGCATTTTAGTCAGGGTCCTTTCTCTTGATTAGTATCTCTAGATGTACAGATTTTAGTAGGTTTATCCTATATTACATGTCTATAGGAATGAGTATACAACATGTGGGTCTTTTTTCTTCTGGTATAGCTCACTCAGGATGATCCTTTCCAGGTCCCACCATTTACCTGCAAATTTCATGATTTCCTTATTTTTCGTTGCTGAGTAATATTCCATTGTGTAGATTTACCACAGTTTCTGCATCCATTCTTCAGTTGAGAGGCATCTGGGCTCTTTCTACCTTCTGGCTATTACACATAAAGCTGCTACAAACATGGTTGAGCAAATGTCCTTTTTGTGTACTTGTGCCTCTTTTGGGTATATGCCTAGGAGTGGTAAGGCTGGATCTTGAGGAAGCACTATTCCTAGTTGTCTGAGAAAGCGCCAGATTGATTTCCAGAGTGGTTGTACAAGTTTACATTCCCACCAGCAGTGGAGGAGGGTTCCCCTTTCTCCACATCCTCTCCAGCATGTGTTATCACTCAACTTTTTCATCTTGTCCATTCTGATGGGTATAAGGTGAAATCTCAGGGTAGTTTTGATTTGCATTTCCCTGATGGCTAATGACATTGAGCATCTCTTTAAGTGTTACTCTGCCATTCTATATTCTTCTACAGAGAATTCTGTTTAGCTCTGTTCCCCATTTTTTAATTGGATTACTTGGTTTGCTGTTTTTCAGCTTCTTTAGTTCTTTATATATACTGGATATTAGTCCTCTGTCAGATAAAGGGTTGGTGAAGATTCTGTCCCAATCTGTAGGCAGTCTTTTAGTTTTGATGATGGTGTCCTTTGCTTTACAGAAGCTTTTCAGTTTCATGAGGTCCCATTTATTGATTGTTGCTCTTAGAGCCTGTGCTGTTGGTGGTCTGTTCAGGAAGTTGTCTCCTGTACCAATGAGTTCTAGGGTATTCCCCAGTTTTTCTTCTAACCTATTTAATGTCTCTGGTTTTATGTTGAAGTCTTTGATCCACTTGGACTTTATTTTTGTGCAGGCTGATAAGTATGGATCTATTTTCATTTTTCTACATGTAGACATCCAGTTGGACCAGCACCATTTGTTGAAGATGCTATCTTTTTTCCATTGCATGGTTTTGGTTTCTTTGTCAAAGATCAGCTGTCCATAAGTGTGTGGGTTTATTTCTGGGTCTTCTCTTCAGTTCCATAGATCCACCATTCTGTTTCTATGCCAGTACCATGCAGTTTTTATAACTGTTGCTCTATAGTACAGCTTAAGATCAGAGATGGAGATACCTCCAGAAGATCTTTTATTGTAGAGGATTATTTTAGCAATTCTGGGTTTCTTGGTATTCCATATGAAGTTGAGAATTTTTCTTTCCAGGTCTGTAAAGAATTGTGTTGGTAATTTGATGGGAATTGCATTGAATCTGTAGATTGCTTTTGGTAAGATGGCCATTTTTACTATGTTAATCCTGCCAAGCCATGAGCATGGGAGATCTTTCCATCTTCTGATATCTTCTTCTAATTCTTTCTTCAGAGACTTGAAATTTTTTTCATACAAGTCTTTGACTTGCTTGGTTAGGGTTACACCAAGGTTCTTTATGTCTTTTGTGGCTATTGTGAAGGGTGTTGTTTCCCTAATTTCTTTCTCAGCCCTTTTGTCTTTTGTATACAGGAGGGCTACTGAATTTTTGGAGTTAATTTTGTATCCGGCCACTTTGTTGAAGGTGTTTATCAGCTGTAGGAGTTCCCTGGTAGAGTTTTTGGGGTCACTCATGTATACTATCATATCATCTGCAAATAACAAGACCGAGCAGTCTGTTGTATACAAGAAACACACCTAAGTCACAAAGATAGACATTACATGAGGATAAAGGGTTGGAAGACAGCTTTCCAAGCAAATGGACCCAAGAAGTTATAGCTATTCTAATATCTGATAAAATAGACTTTCAACCAAAATTAATCAAAAGAGTTGGAGAAGGACACTTCATACTCATCAAGGGAAAATGTGTTGTTATTTTGATGGAGATTTCATTGAATCTGTAGATTTCTTTTAGTAAGATGGCCACTTTTACTATGTTAATCCTACCTGTTGAGGAGCATGGGAGATCTTTCCATCTTCTGGTATCTTCTTCAGTTTTTTTCTTCAGAGATTTGAAGTTTTTGTCCTACAGGTCTTTGGCTTCCTTGTTTAGAGTTAGCCATATATACTTTATTATTTGTTACTATTGAGCAGGGTGTGGTTTACCTATAGTATTTCTCAGCCCATTTGTACACAGGAGAGCTATTGCTTTTTTTTTTTTTAATTAATCTTATATCCATCCACATTGCTGAAGGAGTTTATCAGGTGCAGTAGTTCTCTGGTGGAATTTTTGGGTTCTCTTATATATACTATCATATCATCTATGAATACTATTACTTTAACGTCTTCCTTTCCAATATGTATCCCTTTGATCTCCTTTAGTTGTCTTATTGCTCTAGCTAGAACTTCTAGTTCTATATTGCAGAGATATAGAGAGAGTGGGCAACCTTGCCTTGTCACTGTTTTAGTAAGATGCTTTGAGTTTTTCTCCATTTAGTATATGTTGACTATGGTTTGTTATATATTCCCTCTACTATTTAGGTAAGTGCCTTGTATCCTGATTTCTCTAAGACTTTTACATGAATGGGTATTAGTTTTTGTGAAAGGTGTTTTCTGCATCTAATGAGATGATCATGTGATTGTTTTTTTTTTCAATTTGTTTAAATGGTGGATTACATTGATGGATTTTGTATGTTGAAACATCCCTGCATCCTTGGGATGAAGCCTACTTGATCATGGTGGATGATGGGTTTGATGTGTTCTTGAGTCAGGTTGGCGAGTATCTTATTGAGTATTTTTGCATCAATGATCATAAGGGAGATTGGTCTGAAATTTTCTTTCTTTATGAAGTCTTTTTTTGGGGGGTAGGTATTAGGGTGATTGTGGCATCTGTTCCTTCTGTTTTTGTTTTGTGAACTAGTTTGAAGAGTATTGGTGTTAGCTCTTCTTTGAAAGTCTGGTAGAATTCTGTGCTAAAACCATCTGTCCCTGGGCTTTTTTGTTTGGGAGACTTTTGATGGTAGCTTCTATTTCCTTAGCAGTTATTGGGCTGTTTAAACTGTTTACCTGCTCTTGATTTAACTTTTGGAGGTGAAATCTAACAAGAAAATCATTAATTTCATTTAGAGTTTCCATTTCTGTGGAAGATAGGCCTTTGAAGAAAGACCTAATGATTCTTTGGATTTCCTCAGTGTCTGTTGTTATGTATCAATTTTATTTCTGATTTTGTTAATTTGGGTACTCTCTGTGTTTTAGTTATTTTGGTTAGGGTTTGTCTACCATGTTGGATTTTTTCAAAGAATCAACTTTTGGATTTATTGATTCTTTGTATTGCTCTGTTTGTTTCTAATTTATTGATTCCAGCCAAGAGTTTGATGATTTCCTGCCATCTACTTCTCTTGGGTGTGTTTGCTTCTTCTTCTTTTTCTTCTCCTTCTCCTTCTTCTTCTTCTTCTTCTTCTTCTTCTTCTTCTTCTTCTTCTTCTTCTTCTTCTTCTTCTTCTTCTTCTTCTTCTTCTTCTTCT